>NW_007739430.1:0-24815 GCF_000696425.1 Galeopterus variegatus | reverse complement strand
GGTAAAAAAAAAAAAAAAAAAAAAAAAAAAAAAAAAAAAGGAGAGTTATCTGTGAATGATGGCAGGGCCTTGCCCCAAAATCCTGAGGGTGTCTGCTGTGATTCACTCTAGGGGCCTGCCAAAGGCTCCAAACAGCATCCTATCTGCCACTGACACCTCCAGGACCATTGGTCTGCTGGATCATGTGGCCCAAGGGGCAGAATGGCTTGCACAGCAGCCTGGACCTGTTGCAGAGCCTTCTCCTGTTCTGGGCCCCACTCAAAATTAGCAGCCTTTCAGGTCACTGATGGTCTGGAGTAACACATGCACACCTAAATAAGGAATATTTTGCCTCCAAAATCCACAGAGCCCCACTAGGTGTTGTGCTTCTTTTTTGGCTGTAAAATGTGCCAGATGCAGGAATTTATTCTTTGCCATAGAAGGGATATCTTGACACACCCCACACCATTGGAACCCTAGAAATTTCTCTGAGGCAGAAGGCCCCTAAATTTTTGTCATACATATTTCCCTCCCTCTGGCATGCATATGTCTTACCAATAAATATAGAATAGTTCCCACTTTTTGCTCACTAGGTCCAGATAAACATAATATCAGTGTAATGGACCAGTGTGCTGCCTTGTGGAAGGGAAAGGTGAGCAAGATCCCTGCAAACTAAATTATGACATAGGGTAGAAGAGCTGATATATCCCTGAGGTAGGTCAATGACATTGTATTGCTGGCCTTGCCAGCTGAAAGCAGACTGCTTCTGGTGGGCTTTATCAACAGGTATGGAGAAAAAGTATTTGCCAGATCAATAGCTGCATAACAGGTACTAGGGGATGTGTTAATTTGCTCGAGCAATGAAACCACATGTGGTACAGCAGCTGCAATCAGAGCCACCACTTAGTAACGATAATCCGCTGTCATTCTCCAGAATCCATCTGTCTTCTGCACAAGTCAAATAGGAGAGTTTAAAGAAGCTGTGGTGGGAATTGCCATCCCTGTGTCTTTCAGGTCCTTGATGGTGGCACTAATCTGTGCAATCCCTCCAGGAATACAGCATTGGTTTTGGTTTACTATTTTTCTAGGTAAAGGCAATTCTAGTGGCTTCCACTTGATCTTTGCTACTGTAATAGATCTCACTCCACAGGTTGAGGAGCCAATGTGGGGATTCTGCCAGCTACTGAATATGTCTGTTTCAATTAATGCATCTTAAAACTGAGAAAATACCACAGGATAGGTTTGTGGACCCACTGGGCCCACTGTGAGACGAACCTGAGCTAAAGCTCTATTGATAATTTGACCTCCATAAGCTCCTCTCCTCTGACTGATGAACCACAGTGATGTTTGGGGTCTTCTGAAGTTAGTGTTGGTTCAGATCCAGTGTCCAATAGTTCTTGAAACGTCTGATTATTTCCTTTTCCCCAATGCACTGTCACCCTGATAAAAAGCTGTAGGTCCCTTTGGGGAAAGCTGGGAGAATAATAAACAGTATAAATTTGGGGAAGTCCATAGGGATCCCTCCTTCATTCAAAGGGTTCTGGGTCTGTAACTAGCTTATGTCTGGAAATTGAATGGTCATGACTGTCTGTTTTTATGATTCAGCTTAGACATTTCTCCACTTGCCCTAGAACTTTTCTGCTTATGCAGATCAAGTAAGACTTTAGTCAGCTTTCTATCTATTCACTTCTAGAAACACCATGATCTACTAGCCAACACGATAGTTCTGCACAAGTCAGATTATTCTGATTGCTGCTCTGCCTCTGTGGTTACTCTACAGTAACCACACCCACCTCACCTTTGGTAGTTGCTTGCTGCCACTTGGCCCCTGCCACCTCAGGATCAAATTACTCTCACTGCATTTAGGTTTCCCAACTTAGTAACCGCAGTTCCCAATTTAAGGTCTGGCCTACAGAGAACAATCACAAAGCTTCTCAAGGATGCTAGGGCTCCCCTCACATTGATTTCCCAGAGTTGTGGTGAAAGGTACATCTTCTGGACCCTCCTGACATGGGTGAGTAGATCTTAAATGACAAAACCACCATAACATTCCAATCTCCCTAAGCCTTTGAATCTCTTTCTCTACATTAATCCAAGGAAAATCCAGCATTTCTTACTCACTGTGGGCCATCTTTTGGTCCATGTTTCAACCAACCAACCAACCAACCAAGCAAACAAACTGTTTGAGCCCTTTTTAACTTCCTGAGCCATAAAATTAAATGCAGAATCTCTGCTTAGTGGGCCCATATCAATAAATCAGCCAGATACAGCTTTGTGTTTCTTCTACCATGATTCCACATCCTCAATATTCATTCCCACACATATCTCCTGGATTTCTGCTTGTATAAAATAGAAAATGCAAGTCGTTTTTCTGGAGTGTATCACACCTCCTCATGGGTCGCACTTTGCACCTTACCTTTAGGGTCCTGCTGGGACCTGAGTCTAGTTACAGGTCTAGAGGCAAAGAGGGCTGGGAGAGGTGGGTCCTGAGGAAAATCAGCATTGTCTTGCATGGCAGCTGCCTCAGGGGAGGTGGTTACAGTTTTGTCAGGCAATACACGTTAATCCTCTCAGATGGGAGTAGAGAGGCCATTTCCACCGTAGATGGGGAGGCTGCATCCACTGGAAATGGAGAGGACTTATATTAGTCCATTTTCTATTGCTTATAACAGAATACCTGAAACTGGGTAATTTACAAAAAAATGAAATTTATTTCTTACAGTTTTAGAATCTGGGAAGTCTAAGGTCCAGGGGGTGCATTTGGTGAGGGACTTCTTGGTGGGGAGTCTCTGCAGAGTTCCGAGGCAATGCAGGCAGTCACATGACAAGAATGGCAAGAGTGTTGTTTCATGTGCTTTCCTAATAAAGCCACTAGTCCACACCCATGATAACCCATTAAACCATCAACCCATTAATCCATGAATGGATTAATCCATTCATAAGAGCATAGTCGTCATGATCCAATGACCTCTTAAAGGCTCCACCATTTAACATTGCCACATTGGGGATATTCCACGTGAGCTTAGGAGGGGACAAACATTCAACCCATGTTATTCTGCCCCTGACCCCCCACAGCTCATGTATTTCTCACATACAAATATATTCATTCCATGCCCATATCCCCAAAGTCTTAATTCATTTCAGCACCAACTCCAAAGTCCAAAGTTCCATCTGTGGAATCAAAACAAAAGAAAGACCAGCCCAGAGCAAGTCCAAAACAGCAGAGCAGAAATTAAATCTTTTTTTTTTCACTCCAGTAAAATCTTTATTTCCTTTTTGCCTTGATTTTTAAGTCTATTTATATTTTTAAAAACTTTTTTTTTTAATTTTTATTTTTTTATTTTTTATTTTTTTTTTTGTTAAATTTTTATTTTGTCAATATACACTGTATATGATTATTATGGCCCATCACCGACACCTCCCTCCCTCCTCCCTCCCTCCCCTCCCCCCCAAGAATGTCCTTTCCATTTGCTTGTTGTAACAACTTCATGAAAGTATAGTTGTTATATCTTCTTCCCCACCCCCACCCCCCGGTTTTTTTTTGTGTGTGTGTATGTGGGTGAATTAATTTGTTTGTTTTTTTTAGTTTGATATAGTCCCCTTTGTTTATTTTTCCTTTGGTTGCCTGTGCTTTTGGGGTCGTATTCATGAAGTCTGTGCCCAGCCCTATTTGCTGAAGGGTTTCTCCTATGTTTTCTTTAATAAGTTTTATTGTTTCGGGGTGTATATTTAAATCCTTGATCTATTTTGAGTTGATTTTAGTACATGGTGAGAGATGTGGGTCTAGTTTCAATCTCCTGCAAATGGATATCCAGTTATCCCAGCACCCTTTGCTGAAGAGGGAGTCCCGACCCCAGTGAATAGGCTTGATGCCTTTGTCGAAGATCAAATGGCAGTAAGTGCGTGGGTTGATTTCAGGGTGCTCTATTCTATTCCATTGGTCAGAGTCTCTGTTTTTATACCAGTACCATGCTGTTTTGGTTATTGTGGCTTTGTAGTATAGTTTAAAGTCAGGTAGAGTAATACCTCCAGCTTTATTTTTTTTGCTCAGCATTGCTTTGGCTATTCGTGGTCTTTTGTTATTCCAGATAAATGACTGTATAGTTCTTTCCATTTCTGAGAGAAATGTCATAGGAATTTTGATGGGAATTGCATTAAATTTGTATATTACTTTGGGTAGAAATTAAATCTTAAAGCTGGATAATAATCTCCCTTGACTCTGTGTCTGGCATTCTCTGCACACTAGTGTGGGGATTGGGCCTCCAAATCCTTGAGCAGCCTTGCTCCTATGGCTTTCCTGGAATCAGCCCATCCTTCAGCTCTCCCAGGCTGGCATTACTTGCTGGTAGCTCTACAGTTCTGGGGTCTCAGTGGTGGTCTCACTCCCACAGTTCCACTAGGCATAGCCCTGATGGGGGTTCTTTCATGCAACTTTGACTGCAAATTTCCATTCAGCATTGCTCTAGTGGAGGCTTTCTGCAGTGTCTCTACCCCACTGACAAATCTCTTCCTGGGCCACCAGGCTTTTCCATATGTCTTTTGAAATCTGGATGGAGGCTGCAATGCCTCCATAGCTCTTTCATTCTACTAGCCAGTAGACGTAACACCATGTGAACAGCACAAAGGCTTCTGGCTTGCATCTTCTGAAGCTTTGAGTTCAGCAGCACCTGGGAACAATTTAGCCATGGCTGTAGCAGCTGGAGCAGCCAGGGTGCAGGGAACAGCATCCCAAAGGGGCCCTGGACATCCAGCCCATGGAGGGGGCCCTGGGCCTCTTCCCTAAAACCATTCCATCTTTCTAGGCCTCTGGACCTGTGATGGGAGGGGCAGCCTCAAAGATCTCTGGAGTGCATTCAAGATCTTTCTTACATTCTCTTGATAATTCCTTCTTTCTGTACTAATCTCTTTAGCTACAGCCTTAGTTTCCTCTCCTTAACACACTTTTTTAATTTTTTGTGGCCAGGCTGAGAGTTTTCCAATTTTTTACATTCCGCTTCCCTTTAATTTTAAATTCTATCTTTAAGTCATCTCTTTTATCTCTCATTTCACTGTAAAAGTAGCCATGCAATAGCCTGAGTGCTTTGCCGCTTAGATATTTCTCCTGTCAAATACCCCGGTGCATCACTCCACATTCCATAAAGCCCTCATGCATGGAAACAATGCAGCTAAGTTCTTTGACAGTTAACAATAAGGGCGACCTTTGCTCCAGTTTTCAATAAACTCCTCCTTATTTCCATTTGAGACCTCCTCAGAATAGTCTTTACATTGCATATTTTTTATCAGCATTCTGGTTGCCACCACTTAACCAGTCTCTAAGACATTCCAAACTTTCCCTAGTCCTCTTGTCTTCTAAGCCCTCACTAGAATCTAGGCTTTTTATAGCCTGTATCCCCAAATTCCTCCAGCTTCTGCCCTTTACCTAGTTCCAGAACTGCTTCCACATTTTCAGGTAGTAGTTGTCAGCAACAGCCCCACTTCTTGGTGCCAATTTTCTGTATTAGTCTGCTTTCTTATAACAAAATACCTGAAACTGAGTAATGTATAAAGAAAAGAGGTTTGTTTCTTACAGTTTTGGAGGCAAAAAGTTTGAAGTCCAGGGGGTGCATCTGTTGAGGGCCCTCTTCTTGGTGGAGAGTCTCTACAAAGTTCCTAGGTGATGCAGGCAATCACATGACAAAAAATGGCAAGACTGCTATTTTATGTGCTCTTCTTATAAAACTACCAGTCCAGACCCATGAAAACCCATTAAACCATTAACCCATTACTACATTCATGAGTGCATAGTCCTCATGATCCAATTGCCTCTTAAGGGCCCCACCTTTCAACATTGCTTCATTGGGGACCAGTCTTCCACATTAGCTTTGGAGGGCACAAACATTCAACCCATATCAGGCTTCTTTCACTGATGATTGAGAGTCTGTTTCCACAGGCAAAGACTCATCAGAACTTAGGGGCTCAATGTCACCAGCTTTATCTTCCCACACGTCCCCATTCCAATTTTCAGGATCCTGTTGCTTCCCAAGCAATGCCCTTACTTTAACAGTAGACACCCTATGAGGCTGGGAGTTCAACTTGCATTGCAATTCAACTAGTCACAGGATGAGATTTTGAGTTTTATTTTCAGCAATCTCAGCACTGCAGTTACAGGAGATAGGGTCTCCTTCAAGGCACACATAGAAGCTTTCAGATTATTTATGGAGTTTTGAACTGGGAATTCAAATCCCTACACTCATCCTTTTCTTTACTCACTTTGTCCAGCAATATTGGGAGCAACCAGCCAATCTCATTATATTTATTAGTTTGACAAACATGTTCGTAAGTCACCCAGATCCTTGCTTCTTATAAGTGGTTGATTAGATATCCAATGAAGATATTTTGCATATCTATATTGCCAGATAATGACATGGACTATCTTTACTACTGGAAATAGAGTCATTCATGCCTTTAAATCTAATCACATTTAAGAACCAATTCCAGAAATCCAAGAATCAATTCAGAAAACTCATCCTTAAAATTCTTTTTCTCTAGAACCAGTCTTGGTATAAAAATCTTTATTAGTCAGGATTCTCCAGAGAAACAGAACCAATAGGAGATACACACACACACACACACACGCACACGCACACACACACACACATTTATTATAAGGAATTAGCTAACATGATTATGGAGGCTGACAAGTCCCAAGATCTGCAGGGTGAGTTGGCAACCTGGAGATGTAGGAGAACTGATGGTGTAGTTCCAGTCCAATTCTGAAGGCCTGAAAATGAAGAGAAGTAATGGCATAGTTCCAGTTCAAAGACTAGCAGGCTCAAGACCCAGGAAGAGCTAAAATGTTTCAGTTCAAGCCTGAAGGCAGGAAAAGGCTGAGGTCCCAGTTCAAAGATAGTCAGGTAGAAAGAATTCTCTCTTACTCTGAAGAGGGTCAGCCTTTTTATTCTATTCAGGCCTAAAAACTGATTGGACAAGATTAATCCACATTAGGAAGGGCAACCTGCTTTATTCAGTCTACCAATTCAAATGTTAATCTGACTAAAAATCACTCTCACGGACACACACAGAATAAAGTTTGATCAAATATATGAGCATCCCATGACCCAGTCAAGTTAATATATAAAATCAACCATTATAATGAGGTACCTAGAACAGGCAGATTCATAGAGACAGGAAGTAGAAGAAAGATTACCAGGTGGTATGGGGAGGGGAGAATGAATAGTTGTTGTCTAATTACTACAGTTTTTGTTTGGGATGATGAAAAAGTTCTGGACATGGATAGAGGTGATGGTTGCACAACATTGTGAATGTAC
This sequence comes from Galeopterus variegatus, assembly GCF_000696425.1. Classification (NCBI taxonomy): domain Eukaryota; kingdom Metazoa; phylum Chordata; class Mammalia; order Dermoptera; family Cynocephalidae; genus Galeopterus; species Galeopterus variegatus. Next base: position 17,529 of record NW_007739430.1, on the reverse strand, counting down.
TTGATGCCACTGAACTGTACACTTAAAATGGTTGAAAGGATAAATTTTATATTACGTACATTGTAACACAATGAGAAATGCTATGTCACTGACAATACATACTTCTTAACACATTGCTATACTCAGCAAAGAAAAGGAAATCTCCAGCAACAACAGCAAAAAACCACAAGCTTTTATTTAAAAATTATGAGCTGAAATCAGAGCAGAGAGAGGTAAAAAATAAACAAATATCAAAAGGAAGACCTTCCCTCAGGGAAAATGCCCATATTAGTGTCGTTCTTGGTAGACATAGCTTTGAGCAAAATACAAGGAGAAGTGTCTGTGAGACTTCTGCATTAAGTCATAACACCAGAAGGGAACTAAAGTGGTTGCAGAGCACTAGCACTGCCTGGCACCTGGAAGAACCATTCTCAAATCCACTCTAGAGGAAAGAACCCCCGTTTTAGGCCTCCAGAATTCCCACATATTAAAATTTTTAGTGGGTGTGGTATTTCCTTTTGGAGTGATAGAAATGTTCTTGAACTAGATATTGGTGATGGCTACACAGCATTGTGAATGTACTAAATGCCACTGAATTTTATACTTTAAAATGGCTAAAATGGTAAATTTTATGTTGTGTGCATTTTATCACATAAAATATGTCAGAAGACATGTGCATTACCATAGTGAGCGATAATCTGACACCATATTTCTGAACAATAGTGAAAATCAGAAAATAATAAATCTTTGCAATGCTAAGAGCAAAGATCTGACTCCCACACCCCCAAAAGAAAACCTAATGAAAATTTCTGTTATACATTAAAGCAAAAAAAGTAAGAAAGTTTCAGACATACATGAATAATTTTACCACCCAAACATATTAAAAAGTTACAGAATAAAAACATATTACATAAGAGGGTAAAATGCAGGAATAAAGACAGGTTACTATCTGTGTAAATCTAAATAAACATAGACTTTTTAAAACAATATAAAAGCTTATATTACTTGAATACATAAAATATATTCTGGGGTTAAAATATATACATATATGTAAGTTTATTATATGGGGTGTCTAAAGCAGTCAAATTCATAGAAACAGAAAGTAGAATGGTGGTTACTGGAGCTAGGGGGAAGGGGAAATGGGAAGGGGCAGCTATCAAGCAGAAAACAAAGCCAAATGGAATTTATTCCTAAGAACTGGTGGGATGATGGACCGTGCCTGATCTGCTAAATGCCATTGTGCACCCATAAAATGCTTTAAGAAAGATGCTATGTAAGGCACAAGCTTTGAAAGATGTAAACTTTGGTAACTGAAGTTAATACAACTTACATTTTTAGAGGTGTGAGTTAACACCAATTGGTTGAAAGCTGTTATGAGCTGAATTGTGTCCCCCAAAATTCATATGTTGAAGTCCTAACCTTCAGTACCTCAAAATGTGACCTTATTTGGAGATATGATCTTTAAAGAGGTAATTATGCTGAAATGAGGTCATTAGGGTGGGCCTTATTTCGATATGACTGGTGTCCATATGAGAAGAAAAGATTAGGGCACAGACAGGCACACAGGAAAAACCACACGATGACACAGGAAGATGCCATCTAAAAACCAAGGAGCAAGGCCTCAGGAGAAACTAACCCTGGCAACACCTTGATCTCAGACCTCTAGCCTCCAGAATTATGAGACAATAAATTTCTATTGTTTAAGCAAAATGTGTGTGTGTGTGTGTGTGTTTGTGTGTGTGTGTGTGTGTGTGTGTGTGTGTGTGTGTGTGAATTTAGAACATATGAAAACAATAGCATAAAAGTTAGAATGGGGGTAAATAGAATAAAGAGTTCTAAAATTCTTGTATTAACTAGAATGTAAAAGTGTTGATTAACATTAAACCTTGATGATTTGATGCATGTTATAATTTCTAGAATAACCAGTAAGTAATAGAATATAAATAGAATATAAAGTAGGGTGTATGGCAGAAGAAAACATATGAAAGGATAAAATATACTCAATAAATCTAAATAAAAGCAAGCAAGGGAGATAAACATTAAACAGTTTCAGGAAAAATAGCAAGTTAAGGGCTGACCCTGTGGCTCACTCAGGAGAGTGCAGCATTGGGAGCGCCGAGGTCGCCAGTTCAGATCCTATATAGGGATGGCCGGTGCACTCACTGGCTGAGCGCAGTGCAGGCGACACCATGCCAAGGGTTGCGATCCCCTTACCGGTCACAATAATAAAATAAAATAAAATAGCAAGTTAAGATGGTAGATTTAAATCCAAATATAACAGTAATTATGTATAATATGAATGGAACAAATATTCCGGTTGAAAGACAAAGATTTTCAAGTTAATCAAAAAGCAAAAGCAAATTCAGTGTATTTTACAAGAGACATTTCTAAAACATTGCATACAGAAAAGTAGTAAGTCAAAAATAGAAAAAGAAATTATGGAAATATCATCTAAAAGATACTCAAGAAGGAATAGAAAACCTTGAAACTCCTATAAACTTTGAGGAATTGAATTGTTATTCAAAAATTTTCCCATAAAAACTCCAAGTCCAGATAGCTACACTAAATATTCTACCAAATTTTCAAGGGAGAAATAATACCAATCTCACAAAGATTCTTCCAGAAAATAAAAGATTGTACATTATCCAACTCTCTTATAATGGTAGCATAACATCGACAATAAAACTCAACAAGGACAATATTAGAAAGGAAAATAATAGGCCTTTTTTATTCATGAACATAAATCCCAAACAAAATATTAGCAATATGGATCTAAGTTGGATTTATCCTAGGAATGCAAGGTTAGCTTAAATATTAAAAAATTCATATAATTTATCACATTAATAGACTGATGTATTATATGACCAATTAATGCTGGAAAAGCATTTCCTAAAATTCAAAGTCTGTTCTTTTTCATTAATTATTTTTATTTATACATCTTTATGGGGTACAGAGTTGACTATCAGTATTTGTGTACACTATGTGATGATCAAATCAATATTATTAGCATGTTCATCATTACAAATCGTAGTTAATTTTTGTGTCCCTTACCCAACTGCTCTCTAGTCCTTCTCCCCTCAACATCTGTTCTTAATTTAAAAATTAGCAGAGTAAGATTAGAAGGGAAATTATTTAATCTGATAAAGGATATTCACAAAAATTTTACAACAAATATCATATTTATGATGAAACACAGAAAGCTTTCCCTTTGAGGCTGAGAACATGGTAAGGATACTCACTGCACCAGTTACATATTGCTGTATAACAAAGTACCCCAAACTTGCTAGGGTTTTGCTGGCCCTTCCTACACAGAATTTTTTTTAACCTTATTGCACTGCTTAAGACATCCAATATAGTTTTAAACAAAACTGGATATGGCAGATTAAAGACAACTGTAAATTCTTTTACACTCCTTGGTCTGATCCATGTGGTGTCAGCAGAAATGGTGGATTAATCTCCTTCCTAGATGGTTCTTCATTCACATGTCTGGTGCCTTGGTTTTTCCTTGATCTTTTTATCTACGTGGTGTCTCATCCTTCAGGGCCTCTCCACATGTCTTGGCTTCTCACAGCATAGTGGTCTCAGTGTAGTTTCTTTTCTTACCTAAGAGCTAGATTACAAGAAACCGAGGTGGAAGCTGCCAGTCCTCTTCAAGAACTGACGTAGTGTCACTTCTGTCATACTCTATTGGTTCAAAGAATCAACGGCCGACCCATGTTTAGAATGAAGCAAAATAGACCCACCTCTTCATGGATGTAGTGTAAAAGAGTTCATAGTTATCTTTAATCTTCCATATTCACTTTTATTAAAAACTGTATTGGATGCCCTAAGCAGTGCAGTAACGTAAGAAAAAATAAATTGTATAAGGATCGGAAAAGATGAAACAAACTCATTGTGTGTGTAAGATATGATGGCATGCATAGAAAATTCAAAAGAATGTATATATAAATTATTAGGGTTAATAAAAGAATTTTTCAAGCTTGCTTAAAGCAAAATAAATAGTAAAATTAATTGTATTTTTATATGCGAGAGACAAATAATTGAAATAAGTTTAAGGTAGCATTTAAAAATTCCAAGTGGGCCGGCCCGGTGGCGCACTCGGTAGAGTGCAGCACTTGGGAGTGCAGCGGCGCTCCCACTGAGGGTTCGGATCCCATACAGAGACGGGTCCACTCACTGGTTGAGCGCAGTGCAGGTGTGACACCGAGGGTTGTGATCCTGTTGCCAGTCGTGGTATGGGCGCGACACTGACTGAGGGTTGCGATCCCGTTACCGGTCACGAAAAAAGACAAAAAGGGAAAAAAAAAAAATTCCAAGTGAATTGCACATTCCTTCCTGTAAGATAATGGCTGCTGCCTAAATCTCTCCACACAGTCTTCAGAAACCACACATACACACACACATGCACGCACACACACAATTTAAAATTGTGAATAAAACTACCCATAACTCACCTACAGAATAACTAGAAGACAAAGAATACTATAAGTTTCCATTTACAAGTAAGAAATAAACATCCAAAGCCAGCAGACCCAGCTCCAGAGCTTACTCTGAATAGAGTTCAGGACAGACTGTGCAAAAAAGAGGAAAGATCACTGTGGGACCTAGTGGTGGCGGAACACCGGTAAAATCACTTCTGAAAAGAGAAAGTCCCCCCTCTGTGCAATGAAATACTAATGTTTGGGACCTTCATTGGCTTCAGGGGAACTGAAAGGAAAGGGATTGAAAGTCTATGGGACTAGAGGTGATGAATGAAGGAAGAAAGCAAATGGTGGAAATTAAGTGTCCTATAAAAATAAAAGTGAATCAAAAAATCACCAGACACACAAATGTCTTCAGGTCCCATCTATTGAATAAATTGCACTTCACTTTATTAACAGTAGAGGATGCTCCTGGACTAAGAAACCTCTGCCTACATAAAATCACCTCTTATTGCTGGAACGAGAAAATAGAAGCATTTTCTAAGTGAACAGAAAATGTCGTATGAGGTAGATGGATGGTAGCATTGTTCTTGATTTTTCACTCACTCTTTCCTTGAAAGCCTCACTGAATTTAGGCATAGCCGTATGCCTCATTTTGACCAATAGAATGTGAGTGGATATGACAGACGCCACTTCTACACAGAAGCTGTACATGGGATTGTGTGTTTGACTCAGTCTGTTGTGCCTCTGCTTCAGGCTCCAGACTTTGAGCCTGTAGAACTATGATGGAATAAATAAATTTCTTTTGTTTTTAAGCCACCAAGTTCATGGTAATTTGTTATGGCAGCCCCAGAAAACGAATACAAACTAATACAGGGAATATGTTAGAGTTGAATTAGAAGTGTCTTTAAGAAAGCAGTAATCTTAAAGATATGTTTCTTAGCACTGTCTGCAGAGAGGGCCTAGAAGTACTGACACCACAGTAGCAATGAGCATTCCCCAGGCACGGGTCTTGGTCTCTAAACACCATTTCCCAGTAAAAGGAATCTGGTCTCCTTAGAGAAATGACTGACTCCAAGTCTGGAGCAAGGAAACTGCCAGGTGATCTTGGAACAACGTGCTGTGCTAGAATGCAAGGAAGCACACTCGAAGACTAACGGGGTCATGTGAAAAAAAGGAGCTGGCTTGGAGGGCTTCCTATTGGCCAGATGTGAGACAATTTGAACATCAAAAAGAATAATAGTAGTAATGGATTATAATACATAGAATGAAGAATGGATCCAGGAATCCACAATCATAGTAAAAATAAATAAATAAATAAATAAATAAATAAAGGGGGATGGGAAGCTTTTCTTCACAGGGGAGTTACAGCTAATAAACATAAAAGAAATGACAAAATTGGAAAATCAATTTGCAACCATCAGTATACTATAGAACACTTGTAAGGAACTTTAATGGATGCTAAAAACCACTGGATGAAAGCTTGTTGGGGAACAGAATACATGCATGGTCTCAAAGTATTACTCCATGGACTGTTAGTAAAGGGAAATGGTTACCTTTATAACAGAGAGACTGGGTGGACACCATCTTAACCAAATGATTAAACTTAGCATCATCAATAATGGAATAAACTGGCATCATGTGTCCCTTAATTTGGTGCAAAATCTAATCAGGAGATGACAGTCATTCAAATTTAGAATGTGGGACATTCTACAACACAAGTGTGCTGGACACTTAAAAGTGTCAATGTCATGAAGAACAAAAAAAGACCAGAGACTAGGGGTCTCGTCTAGATTAAAGGAGACTTGAGAGAGAGATGACAAGTCAATGCAATGTGTGATCTTTTATTAGATTCTGTACAGGAAAAACTGTATATTGGATATCACTATAATAACTGTAAAATTTTGAATATTAGATAATATTGTGTTAATATTACATTTGTTGGGTGTAATGATGGTATTCTGTGGTTACATAGAAAAATGACCTTATTCTCAGGTTTGGCATACTGAAGTATTTGAAATAAAATGCCATGATGTTTACAATTTTCTTTCAAAATGTTCCAAAAAAAAGTGTGTGTGTGTGTGTGTGTGTGTGTGTGTGAGCGAGAGAGAGAGTAAATATCTCAATATGTTAACAGTTGATGAATCTAGGTGAAGGATTTAAGGGTGTTCATTGTATTATTCCTTCAATTTCTCTAGGTAGATAATTTTTCAATGAAGCCTTCTTTGAAGGGAAATAATAAGGATGAAGTCTAACAAAAAGATTTACAAGCCTCAAAATATGCCATAAACATTTGTCAAACAATTTCAGAACAGAGACCTTATGTTTCTCAAAAGTTTTATCAAATGCAAACTTCACTTCCACCAGTTTTTATGATATATTTGCCATGTTACATACATACGCTATATATTCTATGGGCTGAAGATAAAACAGTGATCTGGCCTTTGCCGTCATGGAGCTAACATTTAATGGTGGAGACAGAGGAAACAGTCAGTAAGCACGTAAACAGGTAAACAAGTGGAGATTTAGAATAAAAAGGACTCCTACCTGGGATGAGGAAGAGCTTTTTAAAGAGGTGCCATTTCAAACGAGACCCAAAGACTACAAAAGACGGATAAAGGCAGAGGGGACCGAAGGGGTAAGAGCCTTCCAAGCAGCGGGGATCACAGGTACCAAGGCTGTTGTGTTCGATAGCGCGGGCGCTGTCTGGGACCCCAAATGCCAGCGTATCTGCAATGCGGGAAACAGAGGCAATGAGATGTGAGACTACGGCAACGACCATATCAGGCAGGGCTTGGAATAAGGAGTTTGGGTCTTATTCTAAGTGACAGGGAAGGTTTTCAGTGGGAGCGTGGCATCAGCAGGTTTATGTACTGAGAAGATCTTTCTGGCTGCCGTGTCTGGGGGAGGTGGCCATACCGTGCGTCACTAGTTTCCACAGTTCCCTGGGTGCTTTCCATAAGCAACCAGGGTTGGGAACCTTGGGGGTCTGTGGAACTAAAGTGAAGAACTTCTTTTGTTCTGCTGGCTAAACTGTGTGTGATCGTGTTATTTCACGCCGCGTTTGCAGGCTTTCTTCCCACTGTGAGTGATTGGCGGGGGGCGCTGTACACATGATAATGTTTCCAGCAAACCACGAATCAATGCTGTCTTTCCTCTTTCAGGTTTTTCAGGGAAATCAAGACTCCTTCACAGCCGTGGTGCACTCCCTGGATCCACCGCTGCTGACTCGCTACCTTAGAATCCACCCCCAGAGCTGGGCGCAGCACATCGCCCTGAGGCTGGAGGTTCTGGGCTGTGAAGCGCAGCAGCTGTACTAGGGGTGGCCCTGCAGCCCGGCCCGGCCCGCCGCCCGTCCTCACGCAGGGCCCGGCCTCCAGATGACCTCCTGCCCCACACCGGCCACGGCGCCGTCATTTTTCTAAGTATTTAACCTGTACAGTTCTGGCAGACACTGCCCTGAAGCTTCCCACATTGATTGTCCTTAATCCCGTGTTTCTGGAGGGCGTTGCGTGCCATGTAACTCCGGCCCATTCTCTGCAGCTGCAGTCAGTGCAGCTGGTCCCTCCTTCCTGTGGAACTAGGCAGAAGGCGCTGGAGAGAAACCCGCGTGGAAAGCCAGGTCTCTCACAGAGCCACCATTTCCTCTGTTGTACAAAAACAATGTGTTTTAAAGTTGGCATGATGTAAACGTTTCAGATTAAGCTTTATACATTTAAAATAAAACTCTCACTTTATTATCCTGGTCAAACATGGAACAAAACATGTTTTGAGATCATGTCAACACAACCTTGGAGTCAAAATGCACGTCAGTTTGACAATCTGTGAAATGGAGATAAAAGAACGACCACATCAAAATTTATTTTTGCCACCTTATAGGTAGATATGATTCTCTTATTTAGTCATCTTGGGACATTGTTACCTCAAAAACCAGTATTCTTAAACTGAGGCTCTTAGGTGAGGTTCAGAAGCCCGTAAATCCCCTGAAATGATATACAGCATTCTGCATGAATGCATGTGTGCATTTTCCTGACAAGAGCGTCCACAGATTTAAAAAGATTTTTAAAGGGGAGTTCAATTTATTCTCAGAAGGATGCAGAAATAAAGCCATTTGGTCTTAATTCTAACCAACATAAAAATAGGTCAGGGGTATGGAATTATTGGGAACCTCAAAATAAAATGACAATGTCCTCTTGAAATTTGTGGTGGCTGAGAAAGGTAATGAGGATAATAGGCTTCCAAAGGACATATTTTTAATATTTCTGTGGAAAAATGAGAAAACTACATGGCTGTCTTTATAAGAGATACAAGCTTTGTAATTCTAATAAAGCACTTATTTTATTCCATCCTTCACCTGATCCTGCTGAAACAACATAACAGAAATGTGCCAGGGATCATTTTTTACCATGACTGAAAACGAGAGTCCCACTTACATAGCGGAAATATCAAAGAGTCAGAAGAAAATTGAACTGGCAAAAACAGAGAAAAAACATTCCAGTCTGCCACGTCCACCACGCGAGAGGAGCCCACACCTCGCCCCACCCCCATAACGTTGTGACAGGTTTACCGCTCCTTCCATCCGCCTGTCCCCTGCACTGTGACTACACAAACATCTCCTGATGGTAAAGGGGACTAGAGGAAACGATAAGCCATAGAGCAGTTGGACGAAGCATCCAAAGTTTGCAACCCCGAGCAATTTGAAAACAGGAGTCCCTAATATAAGAGAAAAATGTATCCCGGTCTCAGAAAAGGCTAGAGAAAGGCTGCTTTTTTTCCATGCTAGAGCATTTTCTATTAATCTTGCTTGACTCTGCTCTGCAGACCCAACTGCTGAAGGTGCAAATGATTTATAGTCCTATAAAGTTCAGCAAGGTAAGAGGTTAACTTAAGAAATCAATAAGTTGTTTTGTCATATAGCCTGATGCAGGAGTTAACCCCAAAGACGATATGGTCTCATTTCCTGTAAAAGGTTAACCACTCTTATGTCTAACCTAATAATTTTTTTTTGGCATTCTTTTCTCATAGACTATATCCATCTGTATTTCTCAAATGTTCTTGGAACCAGCTCTTTTGTCTTCCTGCTGTTTTCCTCAGTAATGACTTAAATAAAACATTGACATATACAAACAAATGCCTTTGAGAACTGTGTTTTTACACTGGAAATAAAAATGTGAACAAAGATATTTTTAAAATAACTAGAGGCACTGAACAGTAGGATGGATACCTTAGAAAGCTAAACTAGTGAGTGAGAAAACCAGATTAAGTTGAGATCAAAGTAAAAAGTGATATAATTTGTGAGAGGCAAAATAAAAGAAATAAGAAATGGAGCCTCAGTCCAGGAGAAGAGCTTATACAGACTGAGAGAAAAATGAGAAATCGCTGTTCAATGGGCATAAAACTTCAGTGATGCAAGATGAATACGTTCTACAGATCTAGTGTACAACATTGTGCCCGTGGCTAACAGTACTGTATTATGCATTTAAAATTTTGTTAATGGGCCGGCCCGGTGGCGCACTGCGCTAGTGCGCCACTTGGGAAGCGTGGAGGCGCTCCCGCCGAGGGTTCGGATCCCACGTACAGGCCGGTTCCCGCTCACTGGCTGAGCGAGGCGTGGGGGCACCACCGAGGGTTGCGATCCCGTTGCCGGTCCCGGTCCGGTACAGGGGCAACACTGAGGGTTGCGATCCGTTGCCGGACATGGAAAAAGACAAAAAAAAAAAAAAAAAAAATTTTGTTAAGAGGGTAGATCTCATGTTAAATGTTCTTACCACAGTAAAAGAAAAAAAAAAAAGAAGAAGAAGGAAAGTTCAGAGAGGATGTGGCAAAATAAAACAATAGGAGAAAAATTCTTTGAGATGAAATAATAATAATGATAAAAATAAATTTAAATCTTCAGATCAAAGATGGTTCCTTAGTGCAAGGCAGAAATAAATTAAGACCAAAACAAAACATTTCATGGGGCCAATGTTAAATTCCAGAGATAATGCAGAAGAATGAAATTGTGCATTATTTACTAGCATAAACCTGGTCAGGTAGGAAAACAGACACCATTGCTAACCCCAGAAATTTTGCACCATTTTATAATGCTGGTTGAGTTATTTATAAGATCACTGAGATCACAGCAAGTTAGTTTTTAGAAGATTGGTAAGCAAGTTCAATTCCTATGACAAATACAGTTTGTAACTTTAAGTGAACAAATATAATTTCCCATCACAAACATTTTATCAAACATAATTTCAAGATTACAAGTCAACAATCTTTGGAAGAAAAATATTAAAACAAGTCCATCTCTCAGTGTTATAGAAAAGCTGTTTATCCTGTTTAGTAAACATACTATACAGAAACTCAACTTTATGATGGCAGGACACAAGGTATGGGTTTAACTTTAATATTTATCAACTAAATATTTTCTAACTTTCTTCCTCAGCCGTTTAATCAAAGGGTAATGGCTAACAGCACTCCCAGAAACGTATCGGCAACTTCTTTCTTTCAAAGTTTCTCTTTAAGTGTCATTGAAGCTTGTGGGTTATTATTTCATCCATACTGTTAACCAAGACTGAGACTTTCAGTCTCATGCTTTTCAGTTTCTACAATTAAGGATAAAATGTTCAAACATCCTGTCAAAAGAATAAGTTGCGTACAAAGAAGAAAGAATTAGAGTAATACTCACGACAGTCACTTGTTCCTTGTCTACCTCGCATCTCTTCGCTTGGGAAACTGTCCCTCTCACATGCCGCAATATTCCTACCTGGTCCATGTTTTGTGAACCAAAACTCCTTTTTCTTCCTAAACTAGTTTGAGTTGGGTTTCTGTCACTTAAAACCCAAAGCGTATCTTCTAGGCTTCATAAGACAGTGAAGAAAAAAAACACAGAGGTGTAAAAGAAACATTTCCTCATTGTAACCCAAGAATTTTTCCAGCCAAAGTATATGTATTTCCCAGAATATATAATATATATTCACATATCTCTATTTTTATTCCAACCTTTCTCCTATACATAAGCTCGGAATATCCAAGTGCCTGCTGTACATCTTCCCTTGCATATCCCACATATTATATTAATCGTCTTCTCTCCTATATCTGTGGCGTTACCTCTCAGTGAACATGACTATTCACCCAGTTCACCAACCAGAAACTCAAATGTTATCCTTGACATCTCTCTACCTCATTGCATCAATTCCTATAACTCAATAGTGCTACTATCCATTTAACCTCTTACATATTTCTTAATTCACATCCAACTTCATCATTCATCTCTCCTTCAACACCCACTTTGGTGTCATGCTCCCCCTTGCCTTCGGTATTTTATAAAAGTGTCCCTTCTGTATCAAACAATGTCACCTCTCTCCCTGCCACTCCACCAACCTAGCTAATTCCTATTCATCTTTCGTTCTCAGCTTAAACATCAGTTAAACATAATCTCCTCTAGGGGCTTTTCGCGTCTTTTACCATGAGTCCTACTAGTTAGTTTCGTGGTCCCCTCCGTGATGCCCCTACAGCACCTTTACATCATTGTCTTCAAATTGCCCGATAACATCCAACTAAAGATGGTAAAACGAATGAAAGCCTTAACCATCAACCTTCGCTCTCTTCTGAAATTCCAATAAAATAACCATATGATTTTTAAAAGTGGGATGGGGCTGTACAAATCCTCAAGGGAGAGGAGACACGAGCAACAAAATTTTAGAAAGTAGAAAGAAGATGTAGAGTTGTAACCAACTTAGAAAACCCTAGAAAGCTGAATCTTTGGTTGTCAATTGAGAAAGCCAAGAAGCAACTGGATTGATATTATAGAATCCTTCAAAACAGCCAGGAATTGGTGGCTTTGGGTAATTCTGGAAATCAAGGTAAAGATGAGGTGCTAAACTAAGGAAGACTATTTGAGAAAATGCCTAATTAGACAATTTGAGAAGTAGTTTAACCCTACAGTCCTCTTCTCAGCTCCACACTGCAACACTAGCAGAAAACCTGGATGTTTATTTTCTGGAGAGGAGAGGATAGAGGATCTATGAATTGGGAGACAGCAGGCATTGTTGAGGGTAGAGTCCACCTTACTGAAAGTGGAAGGACCAAGAGAGATTTCTTACTCAATCTTGTGACCCAGAAGCACTCTCGCCTTTCCCATTTTGCAAATAGGAGCTACCATAGTAGCAGGAGTAATTGACCCTAATGTTCATTAGAAGTTCAGGCTGCTGCTACATGGTAGGGACAAGAAGGAATGTGCTTGGCACTCAGGTGATCCACTGAGGGCATCTCCTAGGACTAAATGCAGCAATGGGGATTGTGGCTCATTCTACTAACCATCCTTTGATAAGTTTCCCCAGAGGTTGTGACCAGCCAGAATCCTGGAGAAGCTGTGGCAGGATGTATTGGGCCTACATTCTGAGAAATAAGTGGATTTGAGAGGTGCAAGAGGTAGACTGCAGCAGATGCTGTAACTCTGTCACTCAGATCTCCTGAGATCCTTTTTACCAGTTCAGTGTTTGCGCCCACCCCCCAACTGCTGTGGAAATGGCTTCCAAACCTGCTATATTCTTCAGAGGACTGTCCATAAGCTATATAAGCTGCCTGACTCAGAAGTACCTGAGGGTTACTCAGCCTGCCCCCAGCACCTCGTAGACCATGGCCAAGGACTGACTGGGGTGAAAGTACAAAGCCTGAATCATTTGTCTCAAGGCAGGACAGACTCTGAGGTGCAATCATGCTCCAGGGCAGCCCGTGAAGTCAGGTTGAAACAACATTTCAGCTGAAATCACAATTTTGTGGTTCTGATGGCTTTATGAGCAGAGTGAGTGAGTGAGAGAGATTAGCTTTCTTGCTCAGTGCATTCTTACCAAGTGACACACTAGCCTCCACAGGACTCTGTAGAGTTGCCACCAAGCAGAAGGCCCTCACCAGATGTGTTCCCTGGATCTTGGACTTCCCAGCCTCCAAACTGCAAGAAATAAATTCCATTTCTTCACAAATTACCAGCTTCGGACATGTCATTATAAGCAACAGAAACAGACTAATACACTTAGCAACACTGTCACCTTCAGTAACTGGGTGATCTAGCTAAACAGATTTCCAAGTAAACTGTTGAAGGTACCACCTGGTTTCTTCTTGTTGCTTCTAGCAAAATGTGAGAAGACAAGGATGAATTGTGAGGAGAACTGTTGAACACTAAGGAACAAGAACCTGATAGTTTCAAAAATTCTCTGCCTTTCCAGACAGCAAAAGTTTCTTTTTTTTTTTTTTTTAAAAGATGACCGGTAAGGGGATCTCAACCCTTGGCTTGGTGTTGTCAGCACCACGCTCAGCCAGTGAGCAAACCGGCCTTCCCTATATAGGATCCGGACCCGCGGCCTTGGTGTTATCAGCACCGCACTCTACCGAGTGAGCCACAGACCGGCCCCTGGACAGCAAAAGTTTCTAAGATTAAGAAATGGCTTCTGAATAAAGATCACAGCTAACTGACATCTCGATGGGAGCAATGGAAGCCAGAATACAGTACTAAAGTGACTATTGATGGAAAAGTGTATACCCAGCAACTGTGTCTTCAACAGTGAGGGCAAAATGAAGACATTTTCTGACACAGCAAACTTTCACTAAAGGAAATTCTAAAGAATCTCATATAAAATGTCTCAGATGCAAAAATTGATGAACAACAAGAGGGTTAAGAATGTGGATAAAGCTAAATAAACATTGGCTAAATAATATAAGAACAATAACGTCTCATGGTGATAAAAATAAAGCTGTAATATACATAACAACAGCATAAGCAAAAAGGAGATGATCAACATCGAAGTACTACGGTCCTTGTGGTTCAGAAGAGACGGTAAAGACACTGAATTGCTTAAGATTTTTTTTTCCATTTTAACCATTTTAAAGTGTGCAATTCAATGGCTTTTAGTATATTCACAATGTTGTCCAACCATCACCTCTATCTAGTTCCCAACATTTCATCACCTCCAAAGAAAGCCCCGTACCTATTAGGCAGTCTTCCCCTATTTCCCACTCCCTGCCTCCCCTGGCAATTATTACTATGCTCTTCTATCTCTATGGCTTTGCCCATTCTGGGCATTTCACATAAGTAGAATCATATAGTATGTGGCCTTTTGCATCCAGTTTCTCTCACTTGACATAATGTTTTCAAGTTTCAGCCATGTTGTAGTTTGTCAATATTTCATTCATCCATTCATTCATGTAGTATTTGTCAATTCTTCATTCATTTTTGGTTGAATACTATTCCATTGTGGATATATCACATTTTGTTTATCCATTCATCTGTTGGTGAACATTTGGGTTGTTTCTCCCTTTTGGTTTTCTGTGCTTTTTTGGTTTTTTCTTTCTTTTTGCTACTTATTAAAATTAAGGTGTCTGCCACTCATGTATTCAAACTAACACACAAGGAATTTGTATGCTTTCATGTATCTCCACCTTTTGACTATTGTGAATAGTGTAGCCATAAACATTGTGTATAAGTTTTTGTTTGTGCCCCCATTTTCAGTTCTTTGGGGTGTATACCTAGAAGTGGAATTGTTGGTTCATATGGTAATTTTATGTTTAACTTATTGAGAAACCATCAAACTGCTTTCTACAGTGGCCACACCATTTTACATTTCCACTTGCAGTATATGAGGGTTCCAGATTCTCCAATTCTCATGAACATTTGTTGTTTTCCATCATTTTTAATGGCTGTCCATGTGAGACTGAAGTGGTATCTCATTGTGGTTTTGATTTGCATTTTCTTAATGACTAATGACATTAAGCAATTTTTCATGTGCTTTTTGGCCATTTGTATATCTTTGCTGGAGAAATGTCTGTTCAAGGGCCGGCCCGGTGGCGCACTGGATAGTGCGCCGCTTGGGAAGCGCGGCGGCGCTCCCGCCCGAGGGTTCGGATCCCACATGCAGACCGGTTCCCGCTCACTGGCTGAGCGAGGCACGGGAGCAACACCGAGGGTTGCAATCCTGTTGCCGGTCCCTGAAAAAAAAAAAAAAAAAAAAAAAAAAAAAAAAAAAAAAAAAAAAAAAAAGAAATGTCTGTTCAAGTCCTTTGCCCGTTTTTTAATTGGGTTGTTTGTCTTTTTGATGTTGAGTTGTAAGTGTTATTTATATGTTCTTGATACTAGACCCTTTATCAAATATATGATATGCAAGTATTTTCTCCCATTCTATGGGCTGTCTTTTCATCTCTTTGATACATGAAAACTTTTAATTTTTATGAAGCTCAATTTATCTATTTTTTTCTTTTGTTGCTGTGCTTTTGGTGTAATTATTTGAGAAACCATTGCCAAATCCAAGGTTATGAAGATTTACCCCGTATTTTCTGCTAAGAGATTTATATTTTTAGTACTTACATGTAGGTCTATTATACATTTTGAGTAAATTTTTGTATATGATGTCACGTAGGGGTCCAATTTCACACTTTTGCATTTGGATATCCAGTTGTCCAGCATGATTTGTTGAAGACACGGTCTTTCCTCACTGAATGGTCTTGTTGAAAATCAATTAGCCGTAAATGTATGTGTTTAGTACTTGTGGACTCTGAATCCTATTCCATTAATCTATATACCTATCCTTATGCCAGTGCCACACTATTTTAATTACTGTAGCTTTGTAGAAACTTTTGTAATTGGGAAATGTGAGTCCTCCAACTTTATTCTTCTTTTTTCAAGATTGTTTTGGATATTTGGGGTTCTTCTTTGCAATTCTATATGGATTTCAAAAATGACTTTTTCATTTCCAAAAATAAATGTTGCTGGGATTTTGATAGGGATTGCATTGGATCTGTAGTTTGCTTTGGGGAGTATTGCCATCTTAACAACGTTAAGTCTTTCAGGTCAACATGTATAAGGATTTTAAACAAAGCAATACAAGTGTTATCATTCCTAAACTAAAATAGTTGTGTATGTTGAAAATCCAAAAGAATCTACAGATAAGTTATTCAAATTAATAAATCAGATTAGCAAGCTTGCTGGACAGAAGTTCAACATGAAAATTATGTGTCTATGTACCAGCAACAAAGTTACAAAATAAAATTTTAAAAGGTAACTTATACATTAGCTTCAAAAATATCAAATTCCTAAAAATAAATCTTATGAAAAATATCTAAGAATTCTAATTAGAAAACTATAAAATTTTGTTGAGAGACAGCTTAAAAGACCTCAATAATTGGAGGGATATACTATGTTCAAGCACTGGAAGTTTCAATATTATAAAGATGTCAGTTATCCTAAAACTGATCTCTAGATTCAATACAATCTCAATCTAAACGTCAACAGGTGTTCTTGTGGAATTCAAGCACGTGGAAATGTAAAAGATGAAGAATTGTGAAAACATTCTTTATACCAGGTAGCAAGATTTATTTTAAAGCCACAGTGAGTAAGGCAATGTGGTATTGGCACAGAATAGACAAATAGACCAGTGAAACATAATAGAGTTCAGAAGTAGACCTACATATATATGGATACGATTTATGACAAAGTACTTCATTAGAGCAGCGCTACTTGGTCAATCAGACATCCATATGAAAAAGTGAAATTTGACCCTTTCTTCATACTATACCAAAGGAAAAAAAAATCAATTCCACATGAAAATCTTTAGACACTTGTATTAGTCCATTTAAAGTTCTATAAATAGCAAACAATAAAACTTGTAGGACATAACAGCCTTGAGTAAGAAACAGGTTTCTTAAATAGGACTCCAAACTGCTAACCACGAAGGAAAAGATTGATCAAATTGACTACATTTAAATTCACATCTTCTGTTCATCCGTAGAGTGGGAGAAAATATTTGTAATATGTATAATTGACAAATGGATGTGAAGCCAGTAGAACTCTTATTCTGTCAGTTGTATAATTTTATACATAAAATATAGTTATATGTATATATACACACACATATGAATGGAATAATACAGAATTGTTCTCTTGTGTCTGGCCTCTTTTGCTTGTAAGATTCATTCATGTTTCAGTGTAGTTAATTCACCTTCATTGCTATATAGTATTCCATTATACAAATATAACACCATTTATTTGTCCACTGTCTTGTTGACGGGCATGTGTGTGTATATATACATATAACTATATTTTATGTATAAAATTATACAACTGACAGAATAAGAGTTCTACTGGCTTCACATCCAT
>NW_007739429.1:32148-36516 GCF_000696425.1 Galeopterus variegatus | reverse complement strand
GAAGGAGGAATAAACTCAGCATGTTAGAGAACAGAGAAAAGACTAGTGGCTGAATGATGAGGGGAATGATGAGGGGAGAGGTGGGTGCAGTCAGAGAAGAGACGGGCCAGACTCATGCATCAGTCCTCATGTGTCTGACTCAGGGAAGTTAGTGTTCAGCTGGAGCTGAACTTCAAATTCCTGCTGTCTTCAGTCTACAACTGGTCCAAGGCAGGAACCAGGGTTCTTTAAGGCACTAGAGCGTTCCACAAAGCCCTGAAAAAATCTTGATGGTTTGCTGTGCACAGCACTAATTTTCTTTTCCTTTTATTGATTTTGTATTAGAATATTTTTACTTTTTTCTTATTTTAGAAACTGTGCAAGCTTAAAAATCAAAGATATTAAAAATTATTTTTAACAACAACAAAAAAATAATAATTTAGAATAGTCTCTGGTATAGAAGTTCGCAAAGAATTTATTTAGTATATGATACTTGCCAGGCATATTGCTAGAGACTTTCTTATATTCACTAATTAAATTTCCACAATATTCACAATTTAATCTCAAAAAATCAAAGGAACCTGCCAAAAGTCACACAGAATTAGGAAATAAAGACAGATTTGTGGATGAGGTACAGCAGATCAATTTTTTTCTCTGCTCTATTGTACCTCTCAGTAAATATCTATATCCTCTATTTCTGTTCATTTAATAGGTCAGAAATCAGAAATAATTAATAATATATGGATATATTTACTGTGATTAAAGCTACATAAAGTATTCCTTATTTAATCCTCTCAATAATCCTTACAAATAGGGAGTATTTTTTTCTTATAAAGAAAAGAGGTTCAAAGAAATTAGATGTTTGAAAAAGAGATAGAGGGACAGACCTCTATATTATGTCTGTTTAGCTTAAAATCCATTCTCTTTCCACAATATTATTCTAATTTTGACACAATGAGGTCAACCAGGATGCTGTGGCAATAATATGAAGGGACTTCAAAAAGTTCATTGAAAATGGAATTAAAAGATAAAAAAAATAACGTAAACTACATTTCTCAACATAAGCACCATCAGGTTCAAGTCATTTTTGTAAGCTATGCTACCAGTCCTTTAGTCCATCCCTAAGGAATTGAGGGCCCTGGAAATTTATCCACACTAATGCAGTCTTTTTTTTACATTATTAACTGAAAGAAAATGGGTGGCTTTAAAAATTTTTTAAGATTAGGAAATGAAAAAAAGTCAGAAGGAGGCAAGTTAGGATAGTAAGATGGCTGCTTAATAATTTCCCGTGAAAACTCTACCCAACTGCCCTTGTTTGATGAGAAGAGTAAGCAGGAACATTGTCATGGTAGAAAAGGACTCTCTGGTCAAGCTTTCCCAGGCATTTTTCTGCTAAAGTTTTGACTAACTTTCTCAAAATACTCACAGAATTATATAATAATGTTATTATTCTTTGGCCCTCCAGAGAGTCAAAAAGCAAAATGCCTTGAGTATTCAAAAAAAACGTTGCCATGACTTTTGCTCTTGACTGGTCCACTTTTACTTTGACTGGACCACTTCCACCTCTTGGTAACTATGGCTTTGACTGTGCTTTGTCTTCAGGATCATACTGGTAAAGCCATGTTTCATTTCCTGTTACAGTTCTTCAAAGAAATGCTTCAGGATCTTGATCCCACTTGTTCAAAACTTCCATGGAAAGCTCTGCTCTTGTCCGAGCTGGTCTGGGTGCAACAGTTTGGGCACTCATCAAGCAGAAAGTTAGCAGAACTGTAATTTTTCAGTCAGAGTTGTGTAAGCTGAACCAATTGAGATGTTGGTGGTGTTGGCTACTTTTTCTGCTGTTAATCATCAGTCTTCTTCAATTAGAGCATGAACAGCATTAATTTTTTCTCATGAGTTGATGTACATGGTCTGCCACTGTGTGCCTCATTTTCAACATCATCGCATCCCTTCTTAAAATGAGTTATCCATCATTTTTAAACTTCTGATTGGAGGGAGGGCATTGTCTCCTTAAACTTTTCATATAGCATTAACAATTTCATCATTTTTCCAACCAAGATTTACCATAAATTTGATGTTTGTTCTTGCTTCAATTTTAGCAGAATTCATGTTGCTCTGATAGAGGCAGTTTTCAAACTGATGTCATATTCTTCTCAGTGCTTCAAAGTAGATCCTGTTCAGAAATATTACCACAAGTTGTTAACAGTTTATTTTAGTGAAAAAAAAATTTCGGGCCGGCCCGGTGGCGCACTGCTACAGTGCGCCGCATGGGAGCGCAGAGGCCCTCCCGCCGAGGGTTCGGATCCCACATACAGACCAGTTCCTGCTCACTGGCTGAGCATGGTGCGGGTGCAACACCGAGGGCTGTGATCCCGTTGCCAGTCCAGTCAGAGGCCCTCCCGCCGAGGGTTCGGATCCCACATACAGACCAGTTCCTGCTCACTGGCTGAGCATGGTGCGGGTGCAACACCGAGGGCTGTGATCCCGTTGCCAGTCCGGTCAGGTACGGGCGCGACACTGAGGGTTGCGATCCATTGCCGGACACGAAAAAAGAGACAAAAAGGAAAAAAAAAAAAAATTTTGCAAGCCATGCATAGTGTTTTCATAGTACTCATTTTCCATGAACTTGTTTTTTTATGAGAAAAATTATTTTATTTCAAACTTGAATCCAGAGGGAAAGAAGTAAAAGTAATAAACACAAATAATGCCACTAAATAATATCTATGCTTTGTAAATAGTGTCTTAACAACTTATGTTGATTTGGATTTAATTCTTTTTATGGGCATGATGAACTTTTTAAAAGACCTCTCATGTAGATGTGAAAGGAAAAGCAGCCAAACTATAGCAGTAGAGTTGGAAAGAAAAGGAAAAAGGGAAGAATAATGGTTTATCATGTTGGTTTTCTAAGAATGTTTTAGTATGACTCAAAGGAGGATAAGGCTCAATATACTACAATGACTTCCCAGAGGTTTCTAATAAACTTTTATTTAAAAATTTACTGCTTAATTGTTGCTGTAATTAATCCTGGTGTCCTGTTCAAATTACAGCTTAACATGGACTCCAAAGTATGTTGTATGCAATATGCCTGATTTTAAATTTCTTAATGGATGCTATTGATTTTCTTCATTCTTGAGGTACAATGTTTTAAATAAGCCTATAAAAAGAGTATAGCCATTACATCGTAGGCTTGTAAAAAAAAGAAAAGAAAAATTAACTCTTTACAATTTGTTTCAGGTTTGCTTCAGGCATGATTTCTAAAGTAAAAATTCTTGCCCTTAATCTTTCTTTCTCTCTTATGCTAAATTTATTCTCAACTTCACCTGAAATATACTTGAAGGGTCCATTCAGCCAATCACAATTTATCTTGTAATAATATAAATCCTGTACTTGCTACTGACTTAATCTCTGGAAAAAGAAAATGAATAAGACATGGTCAATCCTCATAGGAAATTCATAGTCTCTTAGAGTGCTGAATAACGAATAGATTCAATACAATGATGTGAGGTCCTTGTAGAGGTACTTAGAGGGCACAAGGAGGAAAGATAGGGGAAGGAGCTACTTGTTTCTTATTCTTACAATCTTTATTTTTAAAGTTAGAATTGGCTTTTGACTAATTGTACATTACATGTTCCAAACTAAATAAATTTTCCACATAAATCTGATCATCTTTTCCCAGTTTACATTATATTAATTATTTCCCATTGTATAAATTTGAAAACCTTATCAGGACCAAGAGCCCTTTATAAATTCTGACCCCTACCTACCTCTCATTTCTCATTACACTGAAATATATACCATCACTTTAGCCATATTATAAAAATATACAGTTCAGCAATGTCACAGTTCCTGCCTCAGTGACTTCATGCAGGCTTTTCCCTCTCTCTGAGATGCTTCTAGTCAACTCCAAGCTGAATTTACATTTAACTCTTCTGCCTAATATCCATCTAATCTCAGCTTATGAGTTACATTTTTCAGAAATGCTTCCTGACTCTAGAGTCTGATTCAATGCATATACCCTGACTCCCGCAACAATATGTTTATGTGACTATCTAACACTGAATTGTTGCATTAGATTTCTATGCTGCATAACAAACTACCACAAACTTAGCAGTTTCAAGCAGTACACGTTTATCTAATAGTCTCTTTGAGTCAGGATTCTGGGCACAGTTCAATAACCGTGCCTAGGCAAGTATACAATCAAGGTGTTGAGAAGAGCTGGAGTCTCATCTGGAGGCTCAGTGAGGAGGTATCTGCTTCCAAGTTTACTCAATTTGATGGCTTTATTTATTTATTTATTTATTTATTTATTTATTTTATTTTTTATTTTATTTTATTTTTTTCCTTTTTGTCTTTTTTCATGTCCAGCAACGGATCGCAACCCTCAGTGTC
>NW_007739429.1:27828-31148 GCF_000696425.1 Galeopterus variegatus | reverse complement strand
GGAGCGCCACCGCGCTCCCAAGCAGCGCACTGTAGCAGTGCGCCACCGGGCCGGCCCTATTTATTTATTTATTATTTGTTTGTTTGTTGATTTTGTGGTTGTACAACTCATGGTTTTCTTCTCCTTTAAAGATAGCAGAAAGCACAAGGCTCTAGAGCAAGTGTTGTACCAAGAAGGAATCTTATATAACACAGGTATTACATCCTATCACTTTGCCCTATTTTATTGGTTAAAAACAAGCTGCAGGTCTTCCCACAGTCAGAGAGAGAGGATTATACAAAGGTAGGTAGGAACACCAAGATGTATCATGAAGGCACCTTAAAGTTTGTTTGCCGCAGTTGTCATCACTGATTTATAAGCCTGATACATATTATTTTATGACATTTTGTGAAAGAAATATATTTATTATATAATCACTTCCTAAAGTAATGGCATTTTTGTTGTAACTCACATAGCCATATTCCAAATGAATGTGGAACAAAATTTGTATATTTAATAGAAAACTAAATAAGCTCAATTACTCTGAACCAATGAATGAATGGCATATCCGTCCCATATAATGATACAATTTACTCACACACTTTGGAAAATGCATTTTAGGAGATGAGGCCATCTTAATTTTAAATATTTTTGCTGCCAAAACCAAAACTATTGAAGCAATACAAAGTAAAAGAAATTAGTTTTCCATAAAAATACTCAAAAACTTTAGCATCTAAAAACCAATGAATATAGAATTATGATAATAAATAGTAGAGGATCATAGATACCATTTACCCTTTACCTTCATTCTTTGGTTATCATTAAGATGATGTTATCAAGTTTGGGATATTCAGAAATGGAATAATTAGTGTGATACATGAGCTAAGACAGCAACACCATGTGTTC
Organism: Galeopterus variegatus; assembly: GCF_000696425.1. NCBI lineage: Eukaryota > Metazoa > Chordata > Mammalia > Dermoptera > Cynocephalidae > Galeopterus > Galeopterus variegatus. The sequence goes on along the minus strand of NW_007739429.1, from coordinate 30,263 downwards.
TTATTAATTATGTAAAAGTGAAAGATAAATAATGGATTTATCAGTAGCAATTACCTATCTATAAAATATCAGTTGCCATGGCAAATTAGTTAATTAACTGGCTTGGTTTGTATTGCACACTGCTAAAGTAAATTCATAAACCTGTGAACACAAATGTAAATTGTGCTCTGAGGCTGTCCTGCATACTCCAGAGACAGAACATTATTTTGTGGAATCCCTCTGATAAAGTGGATAATTAAAAATTGTGTTGATAGATTTCAAATGTTTACATCTACACTTCTGGCAAAAATGATACCTTTTAAAAGAAAAGATTTGCATTTATAGTGTAATAAAGAAGTTCAGGACTGAAATGTAGTTATAATGAAATAATGTCAGTAGTGTAAACTCAGTCAACACAAGTAACTAATTTCCTTGATTTGTCATTAAAATTTGCAGAATGGTAGCTATGAGGTCACCTGACTTAGCTCCACTACCAGGCAGTAGAACTGAATGTACCTTGGATCCAGGGATTTTATTTACAGATGATTAGACCACCTTAAAAAAATTTCACAGAGCTGAAAGCATCAAATAATAAACTACAGTTGACATTAGCTTTGTTATATGGAAAGACTACTTCTTGAAAACACAGCAGAAGCCACTGCATTGTTAATACTCCAAAGCCTATTCTTTCAAGAATCATTTCTATATTATGTATTGTGAATATCCTATTCATTTTTATTAATGAATATTTACTGAATCATGCTCTGTGTTAAGCAGTAGGTATTGAGTATTTATCACATATCACATACAAAATTAAGTGTTTTATTATTATGTTAATTTTCATAATAACCCTATAAGGTAAGCTACTATTACCACACCCATTTTGCAGATAGAAAGTTGAACCTTAGAAAGGTTAAGTGACTTATCCAGGTAATACATCTTCTAAGTAAACGGAGCTAGAATTTGAACCTTGGCCCTCCAGTTACAGAGCACATATTTCTAAGTATTATGCAGGAATGGCTTGCCACAAATGACATACCACAAAACCAGTGATTTTACTTACATTGCTTCAAGCCATTGGTGGCAGTTTCTCTGACTTTTAGCTTTGGCGTCCTGCCCTTTGTTTCTTCACTCTTCCAATAACTATGTAAGCCCCTAATTCAAATATCAAATCCTTCATACCTGGAATAAATACACTAGTCTCTATTTTCCTGACTGAACACTTACTGATTAACATGTTTAATCAATAAACACACTCCAGAACCTTTTGAATGAAAAGCATAAGTGGTCCTGTACAGATGTTCAACTCATCCTGGAGGACTTACGGACTTTGGGCTGTATTAACATTTAATACTCAAATAGCCAGCTACATGGTCAAAGAAAATATGAGCCAGAGTTGGCAAAGAAAAAGCTGATAAAAAAATGTAAATAATTATTTCATTTGGTTTACATTTGTTTCGTGGTAAAAATCGTGAGTACCATAACCCAAAGAGTGTTCCAGACATTTTGACGACATGGGAGAAAAGGTAATTGGGGGTAGGAACTTTCTTTTCTCCCTCAAAATTTACCATCAAGGTTATTGATGCATAGAGAGGCAAATCTGGCCCTGCTGACAAGGTATAATAATGGGGAATATGAGGAAGGAACAATGTGCCCTTCTTGGTTAGTCATGTGTTGGTAGTTCCTAGATTTACTGTGTTAATGGTTAAAAATAATAAAATGATTTTTAACTTGTGTAGAAATAATTGCTCTAAGTCTACAATATAGTAACACTGAGAGGAAAAACCACATTTTTCCATAAATACCATTAATAATACTAAGAATAATACAACAATAAAGGCATCCACTTACTGAACACATGCACAAGGCACAGTGGGAGCTGATCACAAATTATCTACTTTGGTTTTCACTACATTATAGAGTATTTCTTTATCCCAAATATATAGTATAAACATAACGAGCTTTGTGGCAATTTTGCCTATCAGCCTACCATTCCACACTCCCCAAGTCGGAAGCAGCTGTTGGACAGCAACCAGCATTCCTGGTATGAAATACAAACCCTATTTGCAAAGGATCATGTGTAATTGCGGTTGTGCGCTTTGATCTGTCTGCTGGTTCACTGAGGGATTAGCTTAAAAGTTTGCCTATTCGGAACTCCCTCAGGGCTGGAGTAGCCTTTTAGGTTGTGTTTCTCAAAAATATTTAAAAATATACACTGCCACCTGGGACAAGGATCAGCAGATGAGGCAAACAGCAGACAGATCTAAAAGTCTAGCAAGGAGGGGGCTGAGGAGAAAAATACACGAAAAAAAAAATGCATTTACCAGAGAACCGGAGTGCCACATGCATGCCCGGGGGGTGGATACATGCCCAGAAAAAGACAAGAGAACTGTAGGCTTGCACCACTGGCTGATCTTTGGGCTCGGGGCAAGCAGAAGGGAAAGACTAAAACAGAG
>NW_007739429.1:25083-27309 GCF_000696425.1 Galeopterus variegatus | reverse complement strand
AAAAAAAAATGCATTTACCAGAGAACCGGATGGCCACATGCATGCCCGGGGGGTGGATACATGCCCAGAAAAAGACAAGAGAACTGTAGGCTTGCACCACTGGCTGGTCTTTGGGCTCGGGGCAAGCAGAAGGGAAAGACTAAAACAGAGTAATAGGTATCCTGGCTAAGCCTAGTACTTACCTCCCGAAGAATGAGAATTGTAGTAGAAGATTTATGACAAACTTTTAACAGAATTATAGGCTCATAATAAGTATTCGATAAATGGTTAGTATTTAGCATTATTATTGTTATGAATAGCAATTCTTTCCTATTGTGAGATCTCAATTCTGCTTCTTCATAAACACACAGAGAGAAAAATTCGAGCTCTCAATGGGAGGATGGATTATTTATTTCAATTAAACTATTTATTTCCTTTCGGTTTCATTCCAAACAGAAAATTGTGCTTCCTATCTGGTTTCCACAGCTTCTGTTTTTCTTCTTGACACCCATATCTCCCCCCTTTATTCTCTTCTTTAGATTTACAGTCTAGTGGCATAGTCTGTTCAGATTTCTTATTTCCATTCATCTCCAGGAAAATATCCATAATTGTTCCCTCTTAGGTTCATGTGCCAATGACCATGTATTAATTCCATCTTGCCTGGCACAAGTTTATAAGTTGCTGTTTGAAAAACACAGGTAAAAATATCTCAGATGCCCTGAGATGCCTAGCTCATGTCATCTCTACCATATGGGTGTCATTTAGAACTAGCCAAAGTGTCAGAACAATTTGTTCCAAAAAGGTCTAAGCACAAAACCTCAGGTCATTTAAAGGCATTTTCTCAGTAGGCCAAGTAGAAAAAATAATTCAATAAGGCTCAGGAACTTGTTGAAATCTGGTCCCTCACTAGACTCCTTGCTGAGAAATATATTTGGAAAGTCCTAAGAAAATAAAAGGCTTATCAGTACATACCCATAGGAGGGCTATAATAAAAAAATATAAAATTTGAACATACCCTATATATGTAAAGTTGTATATCCAGTAGTTGCCAGACATATTCCTGAATTTTACTCTANTGAAATCTGGTCCCTCACTAGACTCCTTGCTGAGAAATATATTTGGAAAGTCCTAAGAAAACAAAAGGCTTATCAGTACATACCCATAGGAGGGCTATAATAAAAAAATATAAAATTTGAACATGCCCTATATATGTAAAGTTGTATATCCAGTAGTTGCCAGACATATTCCTGAATTTTACTCTAAGTAATGACGAAAAACTAAACTGTTTACTATTGTTTTTGTTTTAAATGGGAACATGAAATTAAAATACCAGTTATATAAGAAAAAATATCATGTGACAAATCTGCTACATATTTACTCAAAGCATCAGTAGAAAGGGCTGGTAATTTAAGAAAAATATCCAACCTCAGTGATATTCAAAGGAAAACAAATTAATGTAAAAATTAAATACTGTATTCAATGATAACCGATGACTACAATTTTTAACTGGTATTATAGAGAATTTCCAAATACTCAAAAAATGAGCTCCCATGCAGCTTTCACCCAGCTCCAGCAATTATTAACTTATGCATATTCTTGTTTCCTCTCTACTGGCATATTTTTCTATCTCTCATATTTTATTGAAGCAAATTTCAGCCTTCGAATCATTTTATTTTAAAGTATTTTATCATGTATCTCTAAAAGATAAGGTCTCATCTTTAACCATAAATGCAATGTCATTATGAAACCTAAAATTAATAATAATTACATAATATCATTAAATAACCACTCAGTGTTCAAATTTCCAATTATCTAGGAAATAACTTTTTTATATATTTTTTATTGAAACATAATTGGTTATATACATTTGTGGGGTACAGAGTTAACTATCCGTGTTTGTGCGCAATATGTGTGATCAAATCAGGATAGTTGGCATACTTGTCATTACAAAACTTAATCATTTCTTGTGTCCATTAACCAATTTCTCCCTAACCCTCTCCCCCTTACCCTTTCCCCCTCTAATAACCATGGTTCTGTTCTTTCCTTCTGAAAGTTCAATGTATTATTGTGTCTGATGTTTCTCTTTCTCTCTCTTTCTCTCTCTCATATAGCTCATCACAACTCTATTTACAATAGCCAAGATATGTAACCAACCTAAATGTTCATTGACAGGTGACTGGATAAAGAAAATGGGGTATATATTCACAACGGAATACTACTCAGCCAAAAAAGAGAATGAAATTCTGC
>NW_007739429.1:21918-24249 GCF_000696425.1 Galeopterus variegatus | reverse complement strand
AAAATGGGGTATATATTCACAACGGAATACTACTCAGCCAAAAAAGAGAATGAAATTCTGCGATTTACACCAACATGGATGAACTTGGATAAAATGATGTCAAGTGAAATAAGTCAGGCACAGAAAGAAATGCCTTTTTTTAAAAAAAGTGTTTGTTTGAATCAGGATCTAAATAAAGTCCACACAATGTAAATGGCTGATTTGTCTTCTCAACCCTAGAAACTATGGGCACTGTCTCCATTTCTTTTATTCCTTGAATTTATTTGTTGATGCAAGGATGTAAAGCTCCATGTGGTGAGTAAGCTGTAGGACTGCAAGAAATTTTGTGTGTTCTGTCCATTCCTGGATCCCCAGTTTTAGAAGAGTCCTGGAACATGGTAGACACTCAAAGAATATTTGTCGAATGGAATTGAGATGGGCAACTCTGAATAATGTTTGTCAGGACTCTTTGCTTTTTTACTGAGTGAAATTGTTCACTCAGTGAAAAAGCAAAACTAAAATTATATGTGTAAATATGTGTGATCTCAATTTCACAATTCTAGCCATATTAGTTAGGATGACTACACAAACCAGAGTATCCAGAAAATTCTAATATTTACCTGTTTTTTAGTGGCTTTCATCCAGTTTAGCATGTGTCATTATAGAGGCGTTCCAGTTTGGATGGAAACTATAAGGTGACCTTAATATTAGGAATATCAGGTATTACTTATTTAATACTTATTGTGTATAAAGCATGCAGATGCATGCTTTATGTGCATCATTTTATTTAATTATCAAAACTACCCATTTCCATTTAATCAATTTGTCTATCTTTGTGCCAATACCATACTCTCTAAAAGTCTTGATATGTAGTAATGTGAGTTTTACCACTTCAATCATCTTCAACAGTGTCTTTGTTATCTTATCTTTGCATAATATAAATTGGAGAATCAGCTTATAAATTCTATTTTAAAAATTCTTTTTGTTGGATTTTGTTTGCAATTGCATATAATTTATGGATACTGTGAAGGATATCTGTACTATATTGACTCTTCCAATTCATGAATTGGTATTTCCATCCATTTACATATTTTTAAGAACATTGTAGAGTTCTCTGTATAGAGATCTGTTCCATCTTTGATTAATTTTTTTTCAATGAATCTTAGTTTGAGTTCCCACAGAAACAGAACTTGAGACAAAGATTCAAGGTCAAGGAGTTAATCTAGGAAGAGGTCCTATAAAAACACCAACAGAAATATTAAAGTGAGATAAGCAAGGAAAGAAGCTGTAACCAAGTAGGTTGCAACTGTGAACAACTGGGGCTTGACCTTACTGGGACACAATATAAAATATGCCTCAAGTTTATTCCAATTGATGGGAGAGAAAGCTAGAGTTTTTGTCTTCCAATTATCTGCTTTTGTCATTGACTGATGTTACATACTTCCCGGGTTATACACTCTACTACAGTTAACACTCTCCCTGTACATCAGCCAACTTGGCTTTTGAAGACCTCCACCTGACCCACCTGCCACAAAAAAAAGAACCATCAGGTAAGAGTTGCAGGTGACCATAATATAGAGCCATCAGGGTGTAGAAGTGAGTGCTCAGAAAATATGGGATGGCCACAGACAGTGTCTGCAACAACCAAACTCTCACTCCTTACGCTCCTGCTCCTACTAGGACTTGACAACCTCCAGAATCATGGAATTGGCCAAATCATGTGGCACAAGTGTTAGGGCCACTTGTACCATAACCTAAACCAATGGCAAAGCCCATGGGGGCACACTAAAAATTTAATCCTTCTGGGACAGAACAATGTGTTGTGTGCTCTCTCCAAAATTTAAAGAGGTCAACAAGACTCTTTGGTAGATAGTTCAATGTGCAGTAATTTTCTGTTTACCTTGCAGGGGATATCTTGGCATGCCCCAGACCTGTGGACACCCAAAAGCTTTACCATTTTGTCAGCCCCCTAAATGTTTGTAGGATTTATCTCCCACCCTCTGGTACGTAGTTGTTTATCACAGCACGCAGAGTAATTGAAATTTCCTGTTCACTAAATCCTTTTAACTAGATGTAATCAGTATAATAGCCAGATGATCAATGTCTCTTCAGATCATGTTGTGATACAGAGCTGTAGAGTTAACATAGACCTGGAACAGGTACCGGACTGGGACCCGGGACCGGCAACGGGATCACAACCCTCGGTGCTGCGCCCGTCCCTCGCTCAACCAGTGAGCGGGAACCAGTCGGTATGTGAGATCCGAACCCTCGGCAGCGGGAGCACCACCGCACTCTCAAGCGGCGCACTGTAGCAGTGCGCCACCGGGCCGGCCCGGTATCAAACAATTTTTG
>NW_007739429.1:20029-21017 GCF_000696425.1 Galeopterus variegatus | reverse complement strand
AATCTGTTTTAGTAGATGCCATATCCAACACTGTGATTAAAGCCACCACTTGGTTAAATTTACAGTAATATGCAATCATCTACCATTATCTATCTTATTGTTGCAGGCTCTAGACTGGAAAGTTAAACAGGAGTGTGATGTGGACCACCACTCCTGAATCTTTTAAGTTTCTGAGGATGAAAGTAATATGTGCCATTCTATCTGGGATATAGTAGTGCTTCTGACTTGGGGATGAAGGGTGCAGTTTCAGAGCTTCCACTTGCTTTCCTACCATTATGGTTCTTACTCTGAAAGTCAGAGAATCAATGTGAGTGGTTCATCAGCTGATAAATATTACAATCCAAAATTTTCACTGAAGGACCAAGAAAATGACCACGAGGTAGATATGCAGAACCATTAACCCCACTTTAACAGGAGGACCATGACATTGTGTTGGGTTTCTAGTTATCCATGTCATTTTAGCCCTTATATCCAACAGCCTTCAAAGAGTCTGAATATTTCCTTTTCCTCAGGATATAGACACTTTGGTAAATAGGTATAGGTTACTTTGGTGTAAAATTATGGGAATTGCATCTGTAAATATTTGCTGTGTGGACCCACTGGATGGGTCCTTATGATAGGAGGTCCACTTTTCCTTTCAATCCATGGGTCCTAGATCTGAGAAGTAGCTTACATTTGGAAATGGCAAAGTTATTCATTGCAGTGGCTAGCATCAGTTTTTTACTCACCTTTAATCTTTTTTGACTATATATTATAACCAGTATCTTCGCTGACCTCCCATCTATCTCACCTTTAGGAATACCACCATCTATTAAGTCCCTGATATAAAATGGCATAATATTTGCATATAACATATGCACATCCTCAATATACTTTAAATCATCTGTAGATTACTTATAGTACCTAATTCAATGTAAATGTGATATGCGTAGTTGTTATACTGTATTTTTTATTTGTATTACTTTTTATTATTGTATTGTTATTTTTT
>NW_007739429.1:16602-18516 GCF_000696425.1 Galeopterus variegatus | reverse complement strand
GTAGGACTTCTGGTCAAACATAATAATCAAGTGAAGATGTTGCATATTCTCTAGTCAAGAAAAAGCTGCTTTATTTGAGCAAAGAGCTGTTATCCTGTCATAAGGGGAGCAGGTGATATATAATCCCAGAATATCCAGTGTAATCTAGGGATTCAAGGTTTTCAAGAGCATCCACATAAATATTCTCAGACCATCTCATAGTCTCTCTCCTTCCCTAATATTAGCACAACAGTCTTGCTGAGATGAATTTAACCTTCTACGTATCCTCATTACTCTCAGTATCAGATTTTGAGCATAGTGTTCTCTACAGTCTGCATTTCACTTACAGAACACAAGGCTCTCTCTCAGGGCTGTCATAAAGACCTTGACTTCTTAATTCCATAATTTTATTTTTTCAGTGCTTTAATGTCAGTTAACAACCAACCAGCTCCACAATCCTTATAATTACCATTGCTCCTTGCTGTGGTTTGAATGTCTCCCCAAGCTCACATTGTAATTTCACCCCAATATAGTGGTGGAAGGTGGGGCCTTTTAGAGGTGATTGGACCGCAAGAACTCTGCCCCTATGAATAGATTGATCCATTTGTGGAGTAAAGGGTTGATGGTTTAATGGATTGTTAAGGGCATGGTTCTGATAGCTTTATAAGGAGAGCAAATGAGCCCATTAGCTCTCTAGATCTTTCCAGCCTCACTATGTGATACCCTGCACTGCCACAGGACCCTGTAGAGGATTCCCACCCAGAAGAAGGCCCTCACCAAATGTGTTCCCTGAACCATGGACTTCCCAGTCTCTAAAACTGTAAGAGATCAATTTATTTTCTTTATAAATTTCCCAATTTCAGATATGCTGTTATAGGCAGCAGAAAACAAGCTAATACACTCCATATTCATCAAATGCTAGAGACACTGCATAAACCAGTGTATTCCTGTCACCTATATGCCATCCCAAGTTACTAAACATAGGTATCTTAGAAATTATGATTATATAGTATGACAAATATTATTTTTTCTCCATATATCACCAGTAATGTACCAGTACTTATACTTTCCAGGCCAATAAGTAATCCAAATTCCAGAATCTATATAGAGAATTTGATTATACCATGTCTGTTATCAATTAACTTATTTTGGCTCCTCCAAAAGCGGACCTCAGGACAAAGATTCAAGTGCAAGAATTTATTTTGGGAGGATATCCCAGGAATCTGGCAGAGGGGTAGGGAATTGAAGCAGAGAAGGAAGCCTACAGAGGATATTTTATTAAGCAAGTTACCACTGTGGGCAGCTGAAGCTTAATCCCACTAGTGAATTCTGGAAGACAGTGTAGAACATAGTTCACACTTATCTCAACTAAGAGTCAAACAATCTGGGGTATTTATCCACCACATATACTACTCCATCATCAGCTGGGGGTCTTTTTCCAGGGCTATTAACTTTCTGGCACTGCTAGCCTTCCTTCCAGATGGACTATAGTACTCTTGCAGTCAAAGAACTGCAAATGTTACTAATAAACAACCTTCAGGGTACAGATTTGGATGCCTCCAGTTTAGGACAGAATGCCAATAGAGTCTGCTACACTAAGTATAAAATATTTTTAACCTTTTATTTTGAAACAACTTAGATCTAAAGAATTTTGTTAAATAGTAATGTTTCAGGGCCGGCCTGTGGCTCACTCAGTAGAGTGCGGTGCTGATAACACCAAGGCCACGGGTTCGGATCCCATATAGGGATGGCCGGTTCGCTCAGTGCCTGAGCGTGGTGCTGACAACACCAAGTCAAGGGTTAAGATCCCCTTACCAGTCATCTTTAAAAAAAAAAAAAATGTTTCATATATACTTCACTCACATTCCCCACGAGTATTAACAATGTTTACATTTTATTATGTTTGCTTTATTATGAAAAAGACTAAAAGGGTGA
>NW_007739429.1:11214-16131 GCF_000696425.1 Galeopterus variegatus | reverse complement strand
TGCCTGAGCGTGGTGCTGACAACACCAAGTCAAGGGTTAAGATCCCCTTACCAGTCATCTTTAAAAAGAAAAAAATGTTTTATATATACTTCACTCACATTCTCCACGTGTATTAACAATGTTTACATTTTATTATGTTTGCTTTATTATGAAAAAGACTAAAAGGGTGAGAGGAGAAAGAGTCTGAAAGTCTAAAAATTTGAGTGCAAGTTTCCCCTGAATTCTTCAGTTCTAAAATAAGAGCATTCCATTCCATGCTCTTGGGTTGGAAGAATTAACATTGTGAAAATGTCTATACTACCCAAAGTGATCTACAGATTCAATGCAAACCCCATTAAAATACCAATGACATTCTTCACAGAAATAGAAAAACCAATCTCAAGATTCATATGTAACAATGAAAGACCCCGAATAGCCAAAGAAACCCTGAGCAAAAGAGGCATAACACTATCTGACTTCAAATTATACTATGAAGCCATAGTAACCCAAACAGCATGGTACTGGCATAAAAATAGATACTTGGACCAGTGGAGCAGAATAGAGAACCCAGAAATCACCCCTCAAGCTTACAGCTCTCTGATATTTGGCAAAGGCAGCAAAAACATACATTAGGGAAAAGACTGTCTCTTCAATAGTGGTGCTAGGAAAATTGGATATCCATATGCAGAAGAACGAAACCAGACATGCATCTCTCACCATATACTAAAATCAACTCAAAATGGATTAAAGACTTAAGTATATGACCTGAAACTATAAAATTACTAAGGGAAAATATAGGTGAAACACTTCAGCAACAAGGTCTGGGAGCAGACTTAATGAGCATGAGACCAAAAGCACAAGGAAGAAAAGAAAAGGAAAAAAAATGGAACTATATCAAACTAAAAATCTTCTGCGCAGCAAAGGAAACAATCAACAGAGTGAAATGACAACCTACAGAGTGGGAGAAAATTTTTGCTAACTATGTACTCAACATGGGATTAATATCCAGAATATACGAGGAATTCAAGCACTTACACGATAAAAAAACAACCCAATTAAAAACTGGGTAAAGGAACTGAATAGACATTTTTCAAAGGAAGACATACAACCAGCCAACAGGTACATGAAAAAATGCTCAACATCACTAGTCATCAGGGAAATGCAAATTAAAACCACATTGAGATATCATCACATCCCAGTTAGACTGGATGTAATCAAAAAGATGAAGAATAACAAATGCTGGCAAGGATATGGAGAGAAGGGAACACTCCTACACTGTTGGTGGGAATGTAAATTAGTACAACCACTATAAAGAACAGTATGGAATTTCTCAAACAACTACAGATCGATCTTCCAAATGATCCAGGAATCCCAATTTTAGTTGTATACCCAAAGGAATGGGAATCATCATGTTGAAGCGATACCTGCATTCCCATGTTCATTGCAGCTCTATTCATAATAGCCAAGTTATGGAACCAACCTAAATGCTCATCTGTGGATGATTGGATAAGGAAAATGTGCTATATATACACCATGGAATACTATTCTGCCATTAAAAAAAGAATGAAATTCTCCCATTTGCAACAACATAGATGAGCTTGGAGAAACTTACGTTGAATGAAATAAGCAAAGCACAGAGGGATAAATACCACGTGTGCTCACTCATATGTGGGAGCTAAGAGAGAAAGAAGGAAAGACAGACCACAGTGGTATGTTGGACTTGCAGAGGGAGAGAGCATACCTAGGGATACAAAGTGGGGTGGGGGAGGGGGGATGGGGAGAGAGGTTGGGGATAATTGTGTGGGGGACATAGAGTATCATCACAATTTGTGGTAATGGGCATGCTGCCAATATGGATCTGGCCATCACATCTTGGGCATGAGTGGTGATAATCAGCTTTGTACCCCATGAATATTCATAACTAGCAAAATAAAACAAAATAAAATAAAATAAAATAAAAAATTCAACCTCAGCATTATATTACAAATAATTTGTATAAATGAAAAACCCTTCAATAACTATGCCTAAAAAAGTAAAATAAAATAAAATAAAATAATGTCATTCTCTTATATAACCACTGTACAATTATAAAATTATGCCTAAAAAAGTAAAATAAAATAAAATAAAATAATGTCATTCTCTTATATAACCACTGTATGGATATAGTATAATTGATAACATGCAATTATCTACCATGTAGATTATATTCAAATTTTGGCAATTGTTGCACTAATTTCCTTTTCAGCAAAAATTAAAATCCAATTAAAATAGCATTTGTTATAGCTCCTTAGTCTCCTTTAGGATGGAAATGTGCTTTAGTCTCTTTGTCTTTCATGACCTTGACATTTTTTAAGAGAATATATATTTAATTTATATGTCCTTCAATTTTTGAGTGTTTGTTTTTCCTCCATTATTAGATTAACCTTGCAGATTTAGCTGCAATATCAACCATAGAAGTGACGTTATGTCCTCACAACACACCAGGAGGCACATGATATCTATTTGTCTTTTGACTGGTGATGCTAACTTTGAGCACTTGGTTAAACTAGTATCTGCCAATTTTCTCCATTGTAAGAGTATTATTTTTCCTATTTTAATTAATATGTATCCTGTTGGAAGGTGCTTCGAAACCATATGAATATTGTTTCTTATCAAACTTTCATTTTCTAGTTTTAGCAACCACTTGTCTGCTATTACAGTAGTGGTCACCAAATGGTGACTTTTTTAATACCATTATTCCTTCCGCAATTAATAGTTAGCATTCTATTATATAAAAGAGATTTCTTTTCTCTATATTGCATTTATTATTTGTATCAGTGTAGGTTCATGGATTCTAATTTTATTCTATAAATTATAATCTATTAATATAATTATTTATTTTGATGCTCAAATTGGCCCAGATTTGATCAATAGTAGCCCTTTTAAAATGGCTTCTGTGCTTTTTGATATGCTCCCTAATATGTATATTTAAATACTTCCTTACTTTCTGGGAGAACGAGAGGTTCAAGGTTCATTGTGCACCCTCCCAGGTCCTGCTGTGGAATCAGCCACGTTTTTAACTAAGCTGGGATATCTTACAGCGAAAAATGGGACTTAGAATTCCAACTCTGGGTGTTTTGTATACCTATCTATTGATTTATTGATCCATCAATCAATCATTCTATTGATCTATCAGTCTATCTATTATTACATCTATCTATTCATCTTAGCTTGAATTTATACTGATAACTCAAATTTCAATTAAATATCACCAGGTTTATTTAAGCCTTCCCCCATTCCACATTCATAATTCCCTTCTCTGACAGTGAGAAAGCTGGCTCTCACTATCCAAAAATATTTGCTCATTTGCTCAATCTTAGAACACACATTGAACTTCAGAATTGTTAACCCATACCTTAAGAAAAAAAATCTATTAATAAAATTCAGTGTTTAGAGTTTGATTCACCTTTGACTTAACAGTATATTATTAAAATAACAGTTCTAAATTTGCTTTAGGCAGTTCTTTCCTCCATTCTTTACAGGTGTGGCTAATTTATACATTTGAAACCCAGTATGATTTGTTTCTGCTCATGGATCTCCTGTTGATTTCATTTTTTTAAAAAACATAACTTGGCTCGAATAGTTAATTTGAATAGTCAGCACAGAAATCTAACTCAAAGAAGTAAGTGATCTCCCCTTTCCTGTTCCTCCGGTCTTTCCACCTCATTTTCAAACATCCTCATTAGTTTTAGTCTTCTCCATGCTTCTTTTTGCACAAATGAATTGATATGTTTATTTTCTTATTCTTCCTTTTTTCTTACACTTTTCTTTTTTCATTTAACGATTTATCCTGAAGATTTATCTGTATTAGTCAGCAATTTTCTTTTTTGTCTAATTTCTATTATGATTTTTTTTTGAACTCCATTATGTTATTTTTTTAACCTTGGCTTTTTAGCAGTTTATCACAATTTCAAAATACTGGAGATTTGGGGTTTATTTTCAAGTTAATTTTTTGGTACTTAATTTGTAGATTAATTACATACTCATATTCTTCTTTTTTTAAAGTTTTCATAACAAATATGTAAAAATAAATTGCAAAAGCAAGCCACAGGCTAAATTAGTTTCCTGATTTCTGCTCTGTGGACTAAAACATGCATACTTTATTTATCAAAACTTAATATTAATTAGTACTTTTGCCTTCCTCTCAGAAAATTTTATTTATACCACTCTAACTTAACCATCCCTGTCCTGTGTTTTGATTCTTCATATATTTTTAAACTTTCCTAGAACATTTCTTCAGTGAACGATGTGATTTAATGACATATTTAACCTTTTTATTTCTCTTCTGTATTCCTGACCTTCAATCTGGGATCATTTCCTTCTTGTCAAGGAAAACTCTTTATTGCAGTGCTGCCAGGGCTAAATTCTCGTAGTCTCTCTTTGATACTTTGGTCTTGAGAAAGAATTTTGCTGTCTATAAAATTCTACATTTGAAGTTATTTTCTTTTGGCAATTTAAAGAAATCATTCTATTGTCTTCTGGCTTCCCTTGATCTGTCAAGAAGCTACCAATATAATTGTTGTTCTTTTGAAAGTAATCTTTCCTTTTTCTGTGATTTCTTTTAGAATTTTATCTTTTACATTTGTTGAATGAGTTTTGTTATAATGTACCTGTATGGCTTTATTGTGTTCTATATTTTTAAATTTTTATTTGAGGTAAATAAGATTCACATGCAGTTATTAGAAATAATACATGGTGATTTCAACCAAGTTTTCCCCGATGGTATCATCTTACACAACTATGGAACAATATTGCAATCAGGGAATTGACATTGATACAATCCACCCTTTTTTCAGATTTCACCAGGTATAGGAAAAATCACAGAAAAAGGAAAGATTACTTTCAAAAGAACAACAATTATATTGGTAGCTTCTTGACAGATCAAGGGAAGCCAGAAGA
>NW_007739429.1:5074-10618 GCF_000696425.1 Galeopterus variegatus | reverse complement strand
CAAAAAAATTGGAATTATCCCATGTATTTTCTCAGACCATAATGGACTAAAGGACAATTTAAATTCTGTCTTGTTAGTTGGTACATTCACTTTCAGAGCCTTACAATGCTGACTCAGAAGTTTGACTCCACCAGGGTGCGCATGCTTAAAGGAAGTCCTGGCAACATTCAGATATTCCAGACAACAACGAATATGAGGTCTAAGCTGACAGGTAGTATCAACAAATGGAATTGTGAGTTAACAAGCCTTCAGATAATTTCAGCCTCCAGATACCAAGTCACCTCCATTCCAACTGAGGTGTAAGACATTGTGGAAGAGACAAAAGCCATCCCCACCTAGCTCATTCCAAATTCCTAACTTACAAAATCTATGAAAATAATAAATGCCAGTAATTTTATGCTGGTTTGTTGTACGGCAATAATAATTGAAAAAGTTACCATCTATAAAAGGGGACACATGATAGTGTTTTTCTTCCAGTTCTGTCATTAGAAACAGGTACTTGCTCCCCTCAGTCCTGTCACCACTGAGTTTGTAATTTCAGAAGGGATGGGGACAATGTATCCAATTGATTTAGTTGACACCTAAGACTGACTCATAAATGACTACTTTGTTAACTGGCAATAACAATAGAAACCAAACTGTTTTTCAGTATTCAGCAATTGCTTATGACTACGAAGTAATTATTTTTGCTTTCTTATTACCCAGTTGTGGTGGTCATCTTCCAATGTCAGCAGTTAACAACAGAATTTTAACAAATCCCTTCATTATTCAGTTTTCTAAATTGTTTGCCCAGGAGTGTTTAAGCAGTTTATACAGTTTTAATATCAATTTTCACATGTATAAAGAATAAGAAGAATGTCTACTTCTTAATATCTTAGGGGATTTAATTAAGGACATGTAAGTAAAAGAGCCTACTATATTATCTAGCACACTGAGAGTGCTGAAAGTATTAGTATATTAATTGAACCTTAAGCTAAAGTAACTAAGGCAGTGTCTATACGATAAGAAAACAACTTTCTAATTTGATTAAAGCTGTCAGTCAAATCAATTATTTTTCTTTTTAGTAACAAAACTACCAATTTATTATTTTAAGTACCTGAATAGGATTTTTGGATTATAGTATTAACAATAAGAAAGCTGTCACTACATTGGGAATATTATAAAGAAAGGAAATAAAAGCCCTTGTCAACATTTAAACCTGCAAGTGCTATATTACCGTGCTTGCTATTTATACACAGGAAAGACTAACTGTGCATTGTGATTAAAGCACAACATTCATACTCACGTGAAATCTGTATTAGTGCATATTGACCCTAAAAATAGCAAGAAATATTATGTAGTACAACTCTAAAGAAAATGTTTTAGTAAAAGCCATTATTTAAATTATCATTATATTCCATAGAAGATAGGGATAATAATCTAAAAAATCATAATTAGTTAATAATAAAACTGGTAATGTTTGAGGGTTAAACACATCTACATTAATAGGTAGAAGAAACAGATATAAAGGATGTGGACTGGGGTAGGGAGGTGAGGGAACAACAATAGAGTTGGAGCTTGCTTATAACAAGAATGGCAAATTTAAGGCTATCTTAAAGCATATGTAGATTTATTATATAGAAAATGGTGGCCAGCTGTTCTCCATCCCTAATGAGATACACCACAGGAAATTGGCTTAAGTTGCATTAAGAGGATTTTGGTTTCATATAAAAAGTGTTAGATTTGAGAGCAGAGGGAGATGGATGGTTCCTAAGGGGAATATGGTCCCCTCCACTCTCAGAGAAATGTTCTATATCTCAAAAGAAAACATGATCCTGCTGAATTTACAAAAATCTGCTCTTAGGACTTCTCAGGGCATGAACATGGAGGGTGGTCTACTAACAAATACTTTTTTGATAGAGAATATGCCAAAAACAACTCCAGGCAGAAGAAAGAATTTCTTCAGAAGATGATTAAGTACTGGATTGGGTAATTTAAGCAGTTATGGTGTCCTTTTACAGTAGGATTTTAACAAAATATTTTATTCCTCTCTGAAAGGATTTGCTCAATCCTCCTTAGAGAAGCACCAATCACTCTGACAAGGACAGTCTTCTCGATAAGTTTTATGTAGAAATTGTTACCATCATTTCACACAGGAAAAACTAGGTTCAATGATTTGAAAATATTTAAGCAACTTATTTTTTTTAAAGATAATTTATTATACATATAAGTGGGGTACAAAGCTGACTTTCAATAGTTGAGTACATGGGCTAGCCCCATGGTTCACTCGGGAGAGTGCGGTGCTAGTAGCGCCAAGGCCGTGGGTTCGGATAATTTATTATACATATAAGTGGGGTACAAAGCTGACTTTCAATAGTTGAGTACATGGGCCAGCCCCATGGTTCACTCGGGAGAGTGCGGTGCTAGTAGCGCCAAGGCCGTGGGTTCGGATCCTATATAGGGATGGCTGGTGTGCTCACTGGCTGACCGTGGTGCAGACCACACCGTGCCGAGGGATGCGATCCCCTTACCGGTCAGAAAAAAACAATAAATATAAAAATAAAAAAATAGTTGTGTACAAGGTATGATGGCCAGATCAGGGAAGTTAGCTCATTCATCTTTACAATACGTAATCATTCTTTGTGTCTGTTAACCAATTTCTCATTAACACCCCTCCCTCGACAACTCCCCTCCCCTTTTCCACCTCTAGTAACCACAGTTTTTTCTTTCCTTATAAAAGTTCAATGTATTATTGTGATTGTTGTTTCTTTCTTCCTCTCTCTCTGTCTCTCCTTATTGTTTATTTGTTTATTTATGGATTCAGTTCCCACTTATGAGTGAGAACATGTGGTATTTTTCTTTCTGCACCTGGGTTGTTTCACTTAGCATAATTTTTTCCAGGTTCATCCATGTTGCTGAAAATGTCAAAATTTCATTCTTTTTTATGGCTGAGGAGTATTCTATTGTATATATATATATATATATACATACCACGTTTATATATATATATATACCACGTTTTCCTTATCTAGTAATCCATAAATGGACATATGGATTGGTTCCATAACCTGGATGTTGTAAATAGAGCTGCAATAAAAATGCAGTGCAGGTTTCCCTTCGAAATGATGATTTCCAGTCCTCTGGATATATTCCCAGTAGTGGGACTGCTGGATTGCATGGTAGTTCTATCTGTAGTTGTTTGAGCAATCTCACTACTGTTCTCCGTATTGGCTGCACTAATTACAGTCATACCAACACTCTTTCTCCACACCCTCATCAGCATGTGTTATTTTCTGTCTTTTTGATAATAGTCAGTCTAACTGGGGTGAGGTGATATCTCAAGGTGGTTTTGACTTGCATTTCCCCAATATTAGTAATGTTGAATATTTTTTTTATATACCTATTGTCCATTTGTATGTTCTCCTCTGAGAAATGTCTATTCTGCTCTTTTGCCCATTTTTTAATTGGATTATTTTTTTACTGTAAAGTTGTTTTAGCTCTGTACATTCTGCATATTAATCCCTTGTCAGATGCGTAGTTTGCAAACATTTTCTCCTATTATGCATGTTGTCATTTCACTCTGTTTATTGTTTCCTTTGCTGTGCAGAAGCTTTTTGGTTCAATATAACCCCATTTTTTTATGTTTTCTTTTGTGGCCTAGGCTTTTGGGATTTATTCATAAAGTCTTGGCCAAGTTCTACAGCCTGGAGTGTTTCCCCTATGTTTTCTTCTAGGAGCTTTAAAGTTTTGGGTCTTATACTTAAGTCTTTAATCGATTTTGAGTTAATTTGGGTATATGACAAGAGGTACAGATCAAGTTTCATTCTTATACATATGGATGTCCAGTTTCTCCAGCACCATTTATTGAAGAGGCTCTCCTTTCACCATTGTATGTTCTTGCTGCCCTTGTCAATTATCAGTTGGCTATAAATACATGGGTTGATTTCTGGTTTCTCTGCTCTGTTCCATCGCTCCGAGTGTCTGGTTTTATGTTAGTACCATGCTGTTTGGTTACTATAGATTTATAATATAGTTTGAAGTCAGGAAGTGCAATGCCTCCAGCTTTACTTTTATTGCTTTGCTATTCGGGGTCTTTTGCTGTTCCACATGAATGTTAGAAGTTTTTGTCCCTATTTCTGTGAAGAATGTCATTGGTATTTTAATGGGGATCACATTGAATCTGTAGACAGCTTTGGGGAGTATGGACATTTTCATTACACTGATTCTTTCAGTCCATGAACAAGGAATGTCTTTCCATCTTTTGGTGTCCTCTTTAATTTCTTTCATCAGTTATTTGTAGTTTTCATTGTAGAGACTTTTTACCTTCTTGGTTAGATTTATTCCTAGATATTTTATTCTTTTGGTGACTATTATAAATGGGCTCAGTTCCTTGATTTCTTTTTCTTCTAGTTTGTTGTCAGAGTATAAAAATGCTACTAATTTTCGTATATTGATTTTGTATTCTGCAAACTTACTAAATTTGTTTATCAACCCTAAGAGTGTTTTTGGTAGAATCTCTTGAGTTTTCTATATATAGAATCATGTCATCTGCAAACGGGGACAATTAGCCATTATCTTTTCCTATTTGGATATCCTTTATTTATTTCTCTTGTCTAATTGCTAGAGCAAGTACTTCCAATAATATGTTAAGTTGGAGTGGTAAGAGTGGGCATCCTTGTCTTGTTCTTGTTCATAAAGGAAAAGCTTTTTAGCTTTTACCCATTCAGAATGATATTGGCAGTGGGTTTGTCATATATGACTTTTATTCTGTTGAGATACCTTCCTTCTAAACATAATTTATTGACGGTCTTTATCATGAAGGGATGTTGAATTTCCTCAAATGAATATTTAAGCACTCATATGCAGTGGAGCAAGTACTTAAATTCCAGAAACTGAGAAATTCATTGATAAAACATATCTGCCTACACCACACTGTGAATCAAACTGTAGGCTCAGTTTTGGTTACAGACAGAGGCTCAGAATCAATCAACACAGAACATATAATCAGTTGGGCTATTATCAAAGAACCTGACTACACAAATAATCTAGTCAATTCTCTCAGATGTCAGCAGTCAGTCATTATGATCTCTGAGATGTTAAACACCATTCATTCATTTTTTTTTATGTCCTCAGCAAATATTTGTGGAGTACCTATTATGTGTCGGACCTTCTGGGTACAGGGAATACAGCAGAGAACAAGGCAGATAAGGTTCTTGTCCTCATAGAGATTATACCATAGACAGTGAGAATAGAAAACAAAAAGTGATAACAATGACTATCAACATTTATTGGGTGCGTTACATGTCCCAGAGACTGTCCTAAGAATGTATAATATTTATAGCAACTCAATAAGCTAGTTACCATCATAATGTACATAGCAGAGAAGAAAAATAAAACATGGAGAGGCTAAATAATTTGATCTAGGTAAGACAACCAAAAAATGGCAAAACCAGGTTGCCTGGGTGTTGAGTCCATGGGTGCTGAGTCCATGCTTTTAACTATTATCTTACACTGGAAATTTCAATTAATATTGAGCATTAAATATTCTAAAGATTTGACTGTCAC
>NW_007739429.1:2038-3663 GCF_000696425.1 Galeopterus variegatus | reverse complement strand
TAAAGAATGAATTTTAACATTTTTCCCCAATGACCACCAAATAAATTAAAACTTGCATTTAAAGTTTGATTCAAACTAGTCTGTCCTTCCAATCCTACCATCTGCTTCTGCACAACACAAACCCCATTGGATCTGAAAACATTCATTATTCACCACATACCTTCACTATTCTGTTTTCTGAAACTTTGCCATACTCTTTTTTCACTTCTAAAATGTCATCCTCATTACTCCTGCCTATTTAAATAGTATCTAACCTTCAACACATAGTAAAATCTTATCTACTCCAAAATACGTTCCTGACCAACACCACTCTGGTAATACTACCCATCCTAAACTACTGCAGCATTTACTATGATAAATAACAGTTAATATTTATTGCAGATTTACTATGTGCCACTGTTCTAAGCATTTTTTAACTCATGTATTCTTCACAACAACTCTATGAAGCAGATTCTATTATCATCCTAGCAATACAGCTAAAAACACTGAAATACGAAGTTGTTCAGTAATTTGTCACTGAAATATCTACTAAATAAGTAGAGAAGGTAGAATTCAAACTCATTTTGTTTGGTTCTAGAGCTCACGCTCTTAATCCCTATCCTACGGCATCTTGCACTATCTAGAATGGATCACTTATTGAGCATGTAAACTATAAAACTGTATATATCAATGCATACAAATACATAGACTTAGCTAACTTATATACCAGAGATTGTCTCCAAATACATTGTTATTTTTCTCAGAGGCAGTTATGAATTCATATGCATTACTTTGTCATCATAATTCCCAACAATGGTGGTATAAAAATAAAACATTTATTTTTAGAATGCATTTATGTACGTGTATATATATATTTAACATAATGTATAGTTTGTTTACAATTGTAATTCATAGTGCACTTACCGAAGTTGACAGAAACTTCTCCACCAAGCAAAATATTCCAAATTCTTCTATGGCCATTCCAAATATTTACTGTTCAGTGAAACATGATCTGATTCTTATATAGGAGATATTTTTTACCTATAAATTCTTCACATGAAAAACAGTACTTGTCATCAGTAGTGCTCAATGAGTGAGTAATTGAAAATGTTCAAAAATTTCCAGATTGGTTATATCTATATGTAGCTTTTTAAAACAGTTATAAAGTAATATTTTTAAATTAGTAAAATGTAATTTAATTAATACTGAAATCTAGTAAAGCTGTTATAAAAATACAAATTACATTATTAGTAGCAGAAAAAATTCAAACACCTTTGAAAGATTCTCTGATAATATATATACTATGAACCATATAAATGTTCTTTGTTTTAGACATAGCAATTAAATTTTGAGAATTTATTCTATGAAAATAATAGAAAATAAATTAGAAAGCTATATGTAAAAGTTATTCAGTATATATATTGTTATAATAGAAAATGGCTTTAATAACTAACAAAATGGCATCACTTAAATATATAAGGGGTCTTCAAAAAGTTCATGGGAAGATTCATATTATATTTTGATTGTATTTTTTCACAAACTTTTTGAAGTACCCTCAGTTTGTTTGGTACAAACTCAAGGAAATAATTTTCAGCCACTAAAAATGATAATTATAAAAATTTTGTAGCAATATGGAGAAATAGTAC
>NW_007739429.1:0-1001 GCF_000696425.1 Galeopterus variegatus | reverse complement strand
ATAAAAGTCAGTGACACTAACTGTAAGTCCAAAAAATAATTATTTATTGTTTGCAAAATTTTTAAAAAAATGAAACATTTAAAAAATATGGCTAACATCATTAGAAATATGACATAAAAAAAAGAAGAAATAATTGAATAGGATAGATATAGTTTTTCAAGAGTAACTGAGAATCTACTATGCACCATTCCTAGTGCTCAGGAGATGAAAAAAAAAAATAGCACCTTTTTTCTTGTGTTGCATCAAAAGGTTAATAAATTGCATAACAATGCCAGATCACCCTGAGAGAACTAATGCCGTATGAAAGAAAATGAACTTATTGTGGCATTTAGAGACCCAATAAAATGGTTCCTGTCTCGAGAAAAAGAGATGAAACATTTAATTAGAAATTTAATAGGATGGAGTGTGTATGTGCGGGCGAGAAGATGGCGGCGGCGGGGGAAGCGCGTGAGGAGCCGGAGGAGCGCCGAGCTCATTGAAACGGGCCACCATGGCCCTCCGCAACCCGCAATATGTTTTTGGAGATTTTAGCCCTGATGAATTCAATCAGTTCTTTGTGACTCCTCGCTCTTCAGTTGAGCTTCCTCCATACAGTGGAACAGTTCTGTGTGGTACACAGGCTGCAGATGAACGACCTGATGGACAGGAATATCAGAGAATTGAGTTTGGTGTTAATGAAGTAATTGAACCCGACGATTCTTNGTGTCTGACTATACAGATAACAAATCTTCTAATATAAGCATAACTCGATGAGGCAGGATTAACGATCTCCACCTTATTAATTATGAAATTGAAGCCCTGAAAATTTGCTTCCCTGAAGTCACACAACTGGTAATTGTCCGGATTAAAACTTATGTCAATTTATAAGGAAAATCCAATGCTCTTTCTATGATAGCATAGCTAACTCTAAAATAGCAAACACAAAAATAATAGAAGATTCATAAAAGTCAGTGACACTAACTGTAAGTCCAAAAAATAATTATTTATTGTTTGCAAAATTT
>NW_007739428.1:12811-36520 GCF_000696425.1 Galeopterus variegatus | reverse complement strand
TTTTACTCTTATATATGTTAAAATCCTACACTATCTAATTATTAAGTTTGATTAATTCAGACAATTATATTTTTTAAAAATTAAGATGTGAAAATTGTTTTATTTATCATTTCAGCACTTTTTATTTTTGTGTGTAGATACAAGTTTCCTACTGTTAATATTTCTCCTTTGCCTGATGAACTTATCTTTTCTTATAGTACGGTCCTGCAAGAAATGAACTAATTCAGCTTTTGCTTATCTAAAATCTTTATTCTATCCTCATTTTTGAAAGATTGTTTTTGATTACATATGTGAGTCTGGGTTAATATTATTTTCTTTCTTTTTTTCAGCACTTTAAAGATGTTCCATTGTTTTCTGGTTTGCACAATAAGCCTCGTCCTTTATTTTATTTGTGTGTGTGTGTGTGTGTGTGCGTGTGTGTGTGTGTTCCAATATTTGAATACTATTATTTTACAAGAAGAATTATTTAACAAGAAGATTGTGATTGTCTTTATTGTTGCCTTGTAAGCAATGCTTCTCCCACTCCCACTCCAACTAGTAGTTTTTAACAATTTATTTTTATGCTTGATTTTTTTATTTATTTTTTGTCACTTACTGGTTTTGTGTTTATCTGACTTGAGAGTTATTGAGATTTGTAGATTATAGATTTTATATCAAAGTTGGACCATTTTTTGAGGATGACTTTTACAAATTTTTTTCTCTAATATCTTCCTCTTCATTTCTTCTGATGTTGCAATAACACATATATTAGACCATTTTATATTATCCAATAGGTCACAGAGCTTCATTCATTTTATTCTGATTTTTAAAAAATCCCTGCATGAAGAGTTTCTATTGCTGTGTCTTCATGTTCACTAATTATCTCTTCTCTAGCATCTAAAATATTTCCAAGACCATTACTGACATTTTAATTTAAACATGTATTTTTCAATTCTAGGATATAAGACTTTTATTTGTATATTTTCATTTCTCTATTTAGATTTTCTATATGCTTTCTAATTATGTTTATACCTTTCTTCAAATCTTTAAACATATTTATTGTAGTAATTTTAAATTCCTTTTCTGCTAATTTCATCACTACTCTCATTCTTTAGATCTATTTCTGTTGGCTGATTTTTCTCCTGACAATGGATAAGATCACCCTGCTTCTTCATCCGTCCAGCAATTTGTGATTATGTATTGGATGTGACTGAGGCTACATTGGTGAGTGTCTGGATTTTGTTACCTGTCTCAACAGAGCCCTGAGTTTTTGTCTGGTGTTCAGGTAATTAGCTTTTGTTTTAGCTTGACACTTTTGAGGCTCATTTAACTTCTTTAATAGGATGAATGTAGAGTACTCTTTTCTCCAAGGCTTGATAAATGCTGCTCTAAATATGAGAGCTTCCTGGGTTCTCAATAGAATGCCCACGGTGTTCAAGGAGGTCTCTTTACCATGGAAATTTGGAGCTGGATAGTCTACACAAACTGTGAAAATTCTTTTTCACTGTGAAGATTTGTGGTAGTTTTGATTTCCTGGCAGGGATTCTTTCCCCAGTTTTTCACCGTCTTTTGGATGTGCAGCCCTGTGCATGTGCAGCTTAGTATTTTTCCAGAAAAAACTATATGACTTCCTTTTCACAGCTTCTTCTCTGTACATCCTTTTCCCTTCATTGCCTTGCTTTGAAAATTCTGGTTAGACTAATAGCTCAAACTTCAATACCTGATTTATTAGTTCAGCAAAACCATCATGTACTGTTCGAGCTTCTCTCTGCAACACTGTTAGGAAAATGACTTCAGGCAGAATTCTAGAGTAATCAATGAAGCTAATTTATTTCTTTACCTTTACTCAGGGAGCTCAATCTTGTATTTATTTTGGTTTGATAAGTCTGAATAGAGCTATTTTATGTAATTTTCTCAATTTCACAGTGGCTTAAAACAGGAGAATTAGTTTATTATGAACTGAATAATAACAGCAAAAATGGAAATAATTAAATGGATTCAAGTTATGTATTTCTGTCAGAATGAGATTAAATTTATTAGTATATCTTTTCTGTTATTAGTCAGCTACAGACATTAAATATTTGCAAAATTTGGCTAATCTATTTTTCCAAAGAAATATCTCAATTTGGTAGAATACAAATTGACATACTCTCGTGGGTTTCTAAAAATAAAAATTTTGTCCTCATTCTTCAAATATGTCTGGTTTGAGTCCCAGGAACTTCAAGGCCAAAAAATACTGCTATGTAATATATATATATAATATTTTTAAACCACACTTGTTCCACTAATGTAATTAAATCCCTTTGGATATAAAGTCAGGCGCCACATAACGACATTTCAGTCAATAATGGATCATATATACAACAATGGTCCCATAAAATTATAATGGAAATGAAAACTTTCTATCACCTAGTAATGTAATGTTGTAGCACAGTTATTTTTTTTTTTATAAATTCAATGCAGCTCGAGATGCAATGTTTATGAAGTCTACAGTAGTGTACAGTAGTGTCCTAGGCCTTCACATTCACTCACTGTTCATTCACTGACTCACTCAGAGCAACTTCCAGTCCTGCAAACTCCATTTGTGGTAAGTGCCCTATACAGGAATAACATTTTTTACCTTTTATACTGCATTTTTATTGTACCTTATCTATGTTTAGATATATTTGGATACACAAATATTTACCATTGTGTTGCAATTGTCTATAGTATTCAGTACAGTAATATGCCATATAGTTTGTAGCCTAGGAACCATAGATAATACAATATAGCCTAGGTGTGGAGTAGGCTATGTACCATCTAGGTTTGTGTAAGTACACTCTGTGATGTTCCCATAATGACAAAATTGCCTAATGATGTGTTTCTCAGAACTTATCCCTGTCATCAAGGTACGCATGACTGTATTACAGGCTCTAAAGGATGACACTTGTAAGGAAAAACATTAAAGTATCATTTATCTCATGTGCTGGTGCTATGATAACCTCTGGTTTCTTCTTCCTCTGCTGTAATGTTTCTGTGATTTTACAAGCAAAGGCATCAGAGATTACAGAAAATTGAAAATGTTTGGTGCCAGTTTGAAGAAGAGTACGTTGTTGGTATTCACAGTATAAATAATCACTGGCATTTGTGAGATAACTCTTAAATAAAGGATGTTATTTATTACTCAAAAATAATGCAAACATATCTAAGAAGATTAAGCTTAAA
The DNA here is from genome assembly GCF_000696425.1 of Galeopterus variegatus. NCBI lineage: Eukaryota > Metazoa > Chordata > Mammalia > Dermoptera > Cynocephalidae > Galeopterus > Galeopterus variegatus. Next base: position 33,337 of record NW_007739428.1, on the reverse strand, counting down.
ACTCAAGTCATTGCTTCATCAATAAAAGTTCTTAATCAAGGGCCGGCCCGGTGGTGCACTGGATAGTGCGCCGCTTGGGAAGCACGGCGGCGCTCCCACCCGAGGGTTCGGATCCCACATACAGACTGGTTCCCGCTCACTGGCTGAGCGAGGCGTGGGAGCAACACCGAGGGTTGCAATCCCGTGTTGCCGGTCCCTGGTCTGGTACGGGGGCAACACTGAGGGTTGCGATCCGTTGCCGGACACGGAAAAAGACAAAAAAAAAAAAAAAAAGTTCTTAATCAAAAAGAATATTGCTTAATAATATTCAGGGATGCAATTGAGGAATCCCACTTCAGTGATTAGGAAGATCAATCTTCAGCCCCGTGCTTATTGATACTTATTTATTTTTTCTGGAAAAAAATATAGACATCTTAACTAACAGAAACATATTGAGAAAATACCTTTGAGTTTACCATTGTTTCTAAACAAGTGAGAGAACCATTTCAGAACTTCTGTGATTTGTAACTTTCAATTCTTACAGTCATGACTGGAATTTTTGCTACAATATGAGTATAACCAGTGCATTGATCTCACAGAAAGTAATGGTCCTGTGACAATTCTACCACTCAAAATAGCTAGAAATAACTTAACACTATTTACCTGACTTCTATGAAGGAGTATAACAAGACTTCTGATATTTTGTGCAATTAATTAAAAGGGTTTGTGAATTTTTGTTCAAGTCAAATTTATAGCTCTGCAGACATACCTTTGACAATTCTCCACTAATTATATTTGTTCCTCAGAAATATGATGGTACGATTATCAGAAAATCTGTGTACTTAAATTTCTAACAGCTTGCTCATGGCATTGGAAAGTTTATTTTTTACCCTTTAAGATTTATAATTATATCTTGTAAGTGTCTCATTTGGAGAATGAATAGTTGTGATAATTAATAAGTAGATTTTAATGATTACTTTCATATGTTGGTTGGATTGGACCAAAAAAGATATATATGTCTAGGTAAATATAATCACTATTAGAATTTTAAAACATACAAAATGGGACCGGCCCCATGGCACACTAGGGAGAGCGTGCATATAGAGGACATACTTGTCTGACAGCCATAGAAACAGTTGATGATTACCTAGAGAAATGAATGGAGAGGATGGAAAAAGGCAAAGATAATGAAAACAGTGTAACTCTAAATATAAAAAAAAAAAATCCAAATTAATGGAAAATTTGAAATAGAGGAGAGGAGGATAGCGTAAAGCTGATGAAAGCTCAAAAAGCAAAAAGTAGGGAAGGAAACATGTAGAAAACAATACTGATGTTGAGTGAAAGGGGCAATGGGTGGAAAGAATGTTAGAAGGGCTGCAGGACATCTATGAACAAGGAAATAAACTGACAGGTGAGCAGTGATGGTGCAAGCTGACTGAATCTTAACAAGTCAAGCACAAGAAGTAGATTGCTTAATAGCAGATATCACCACGTAATACATGAAAAAAGGAAATAAATACTCTAGTATGCAGGATTTAACATTATTATGGCAAAGGAAAATATATAGCTTAGCATGAAAATGTAAAATTTATTTTACTAAAAAGAGGAGTAGTTTGGTTGACTGAAAAAAAAAAACAATTTAGAGCTCAGACTCATATTCTACAAAAAAAAATCAATAATATAGCTGTTACAAAGGAAAATTAAAATAATTATTTAAAAAACCTTTTTATTACTGATGGCCTCTGCATTTTTGGGATAACATTAAATTATTCTGTAGGTATATTATTGAATTCTACTTGCTGTTATTTAATTATAATTTTTTTTTTCTGTATTCATGAGTAACACTTGCATGGATTTTCCTTTTTTTCAACTCTCTTCATTTGGTTTTGGTGTTAAGCTTATAGTGAATTTATAAAATAAATTGAAGACTACAGTCTATGGATTAAAATATTATAAATAATGCTAGAATTACTCCTCATTTAAAGTTTAGATAAAACCAAACATGAAATCATCTGGGCCTGGAGCATTTTTCATACATAGATCATTAGTCACTCTTCCAAATTCTTCAATGGTAATTGTTCTATCAAGCTTTATATTTTTATCACTATTTTCATAACTTATAGTCTGCAAAAAAGCGTCTATTTCCCATTTTAAAAAAATGTGTTGATCTATAGCTGTATGATGTATTTCTATGGTCTAAATGTTTGTTTTACCCCTAAAGTAATATGTTGAAACCTAATTCCCAGAGTGATATTTGGATGTGGAGCCTTTGGGGGGTGTGTAGGTCATGAGGGAGGAGCCTTTGTGAATAGGATTGGAGTCCTTATAAAAGAGACCTCAGAGAGCCCCTGTCCCCTTCTGAATGTGAGGTCACAGTGAGAAGATGGCTATCTGTGATTCAGGCAGTAGGCCTGCACCAGATACTGAATCTGCAAGTGCCTTATCTTGATCTTCCCAGCCTCTAGAACTTTGAGAAATAAATTTGTGTTGTTTATAAGCCATACAGTTTATGGCATTTTGTTATAGCAACCCAGATGGACTAAGACAAGTATTTTTTTTGTCATTATTTAATTACATCTATATCCATGGTTACATCTCCTTTTCTTGATCTGGATTAGATATGCTGATTTGGAGGCAAATCTTAAATCTAGTGCTAGGGTATGGCTGAAAGCTTTCTCATAGTGACTACATTCCCAGAATTTTTCTCCATTATGTCTTCTATCATGGTTTGTACACTGTAATAATATCCTATGTCCCTATCACTCACCTTGCTTTTTAAAATAGTTTCACTAAAAAACAATTAAGTCTAGATTATAATTCAAGCTCCTTCCACAATGGCCCAATTATTAGGACATTGAATGAAGGGCAGGGGGGAATCAGTGTTCAGAAGGGATATTTTCCTAAACATTATATTCGTAGCTTCTTTCCTTGGGGAATGCTTTCTTGCTGAAAAATGTACCTTGGCTCAAAAGCATGCTTTGAACTTTTTTTCCTCTAGACATTAATTTGTCAATGTCTTGCCACTGTTGCGAAGACATCTGACAAGCTGACGTTCAGAGGAAAACAACCTGAATGTATCTCCTCACAAATCTATGGTTCCATACTGAGGATCACATCTGGTTTGATGCCTTCATAACCTACTGAGATAAAGCTGTCTTTTTAAAATTTTCTTTTATTCTGATATGTAATCTTATGGGGGCTATGGACTAAATTTTGAGTGAGGTACCAGGAAGACACCCGGGGACTCTCTGCGCATCTTCTAAGCACATCTAGTGGATACAATATCCAATGTATTTTCAATTAGCCTTTTCAAGCATGGGTGGTTGCTTTTAGGGTCCTTAAGTTTCTTGAGAGTCCCCAGTGGGGTTAAGGGGCCTGAAGCTTGAGTGACTATAGGTAGTTGAATGAGTGGAGTAGGATGGGAGAGGTCTGGCATATTGAAGTAAAAGAAGTCTTAAAAGTATTGCACAAATATTGGTAGGGAGCTTCAGCCATCATATTGAGCAAGTAACCTCAACTTGTAACAAGTGTAATTATGTTAAACGATAGTTGGTCTTACTATTGCCACTTGGTTGTGGAGGAGTTTAAACATATTTGTTAAGTGGCTAAAGTAAGATTATCAGGAGGGGATGGCATTGAAGTGTACTAAAAAATTATTGAGCATGCATATTTATGCATATCATGGTAGCTGTGATGATTAATTTACTCGCTTGGTAGAGTATGGTACCCAGTTGTTTAGTCAAATTCCATTACAGATGTTGCTATTTATGAAGGTACTTTTTAGATGTGATTAACACTTAAATCAGTAGACTTTGAGTAAAGCAGATTAACCTCTATAATGTGGGTGGTCCTTATTCAATCAGTTGAAGACCATAAGAGAAAAGGTACAGGTTCCCCAAGGAAGAAGGAATTCTGCCTCCAGACTGCCTTTACATTGCAACATCAAGTAGTTCATAGATCTTTAGCTTGCTGACCTGCCTGGTAAACTTTGGACTTCACAGCCCCCAAAACAGAGTGAATAGCCAATCTTTTAAAATAAAGAGCTCTTTCTTTCTCTCTTTTCTCTGGAGAACCATGAATTATGCAGTAGCATAGACTTTATAGACTTTTTGTAGCTCCTTTTGATTTAGTCATGCCAGGAAAAATAAGTGGTTTTGGAAATCCATCCTGCTTTATGTATACTGCCTTTTGGCACTGTTGTATGGGAAACAACCCAGCAGGCTGATGCCTTGATTGTGCTCATCATTTCTTGCTGCCACCAAAAAGAGTCAAAATCACCAAAAAGTGATTAGGATAGATACAAAAGGAGTTAACAATTAATTTCTTAAATATAGAAATCACTGGATGCTCTTATAAATAAAACTAATGCCAATGTAAAGTATCAAACATGACAGATGGCTCTTTAAATAAATATTATACCTTTGCTCTTCCAAGCTGGGGCAGATGTTGTTAAAGGAAAACTTTTATATATTGATCTAAGTAATTAAAATTAGCTTACAACTTCAAAGGGAATATTCATGCAGGATCAAGTTGATATTTATAGAAAAGAGATAACAAATGGCAAGTGAAGTATGATAGCATACAGTTGTCCCTCCATATTTAAGGGTTCCTTAACCGTGGATTCAACCAACCAGGTTCAAAAATATTTAAAAAACGAAAAAAAAAATTGCATTGGTATTGAACATTTACAGACTTTTTTTCTTGTTATCATTCTCTAAACAATACAGTATAATGACTATTCACATAAAATTTACATTGCATTAGGTACTATAAGTAATCTAGAGATGATTTAAAGTGTACAGGAGGATGCATGTGGTTACATGTAAACATGAAATCATTTTACGTCCAGGACTTGAGTATCCGCAGATTTTGGTATTCACGGGAGGTCCTGAAACCAATCCCACATGGATATCAAAGGATGACTGAAATAAAATGATTGTAAAAATGGAACTAAAAGTTCTGTCATGGAAAAATAAAATAAAATAAAATCCTAAGAAACAAATGAAGATTTAATCAAAAAATATGAAATGTAAAATAACTTTATCAAATAACTCTTGCTGTGTAGTAAACGACCACAAAACTCAGTGGCTTAAAGAAAAAAAAATAGGTTTTTCTTCATGATTCAGTAGAGACTCTTCTATGTGATTGTACTGGTCTGACTGGGTTGGCTAGTGGTTGACAATCTATGATGACAACATTCACGTGTCTATGGCCTTAGCTAGTATGGGTAGGAAGCCAGGTAGGCGAGAACACCTGGGACTTCTACCCATATGGGATTCTCCAGGAAGCTAGCCTAGGCTCGTTTCAATGGTGTTTTATGGTCCACTCAAAAGCCAAGAACTTCCTCAGTCTTTGCTTGCACCATATTTTTTTTAATCTCCTATTGGCCAAAGCAAGTCACAAGGCTAACCCCAGATTCAACTAATGGAGAATTAAGCTTTTCCTCTTGATGGGAAGAGCTCAAGAGTCATTTGGCAAAAAAGAAAAGTACACAGTAATGAGAACATTATTGCAACCATTTCTTTCAATATTCTACCACAAAATCATACAAAAACTTCAAAACAAACATTTATGATCCTTTAATGGATAATGAATAAAAATCATTTGTCATTTAATAAATTTAAAATACCATTTCTAAAAAGGAAATGGTTATATTACTGTACAAGGAAGGTAAATTTGCTTATTTAAGCAATAAATATTTTCTACTTTATAATCACATTACCCTTACTGGTAAAATGTGGAATGTTTTCTCGTGAGGACAGTAGCACAATACTGATTCTAAATTATTCCCTACATCACCAACTTGAAGTTCTCGTCAATAAAGATAAGAAGCATAAATATCAGAGAAAATTATTAAAAAGATGATAGAATCAAAACATTAACATTCAGTTTGGCCTTAACTCTGTTTACTAATTGGGTTGTATATTGCAAATTCATCTATACCACGAGTTTTTAAGTCTTGAGCTCTGTCTTTTGAGTACATGTAAATGATATTGTGCATGGTGTCTTTCTCCCCCATAGACGTTAGTTTGATTGGGAATTGAATGATTACTCTATGGCCTTTTTTTTTTTCCCTCAAAACTCTATAGATGAATTTCACTTTAATAAAAATAAAACTTTTGTCTGTTAAAAATAAGGATTATTCCTCTTACAGAAGGACTCAAGTATATGGATGTTTGTAATTTTTGTTGGAAAAAATATGTGAAAGCCTTGGCCATTGTTGTCAGGGTGTAACACAATAAAAATAAAATTAAAAAAGAGTAATACATTTTAAACATTTAAGAGAACAAACTATAAAGCTAAAAAAGTGGAGAAGATAAAACAGTACCGAAAATTTAAACAATGGAAGAAATATTATTGAGGTATTTTCATACAGTTTATGGAACAAAACTGTAAATTAAAAATTTTCAGAATATTGTCAGATGAGAATGTGGAAAATCACCATTAGGGGAAGCAGAATAGGATTATGTGTATTTTCTAGCATTAGTATTTTGGAATATTATGTATGTGTGGCTCCAGTAAACAGGAAGAAAAACATGGGATAATCTGATAAATTTCTTTGGAATAATAAGGTCTCAGACAAAAAGAAACTAGCATAAAGGGAAGACATTCCAATATTGTCCTAATAATTCAGTGTATTGGTGTATATAGTGGAGGAGGTTGGGATCTGTGTGGAAAAGGTTATATTTTAATGTCCATTTTTTAAAATGTGCATACTTCATTTATTTTTTAATTAATTTTATTTATACATATTTATGGGGTACAGAGTTGACAATCAGTATTTGTGTACAGTCTGTGATGATCAAATCAATATCATTAGCATGTTCATCATTACAAATCATAATTATTTTTTGTATCTCTTACCCAATTACTGACTATCCCCTCGCCCTCTCCCCTTTTCCGACTCTAATAACTATATGTCTGTTCTCTCCTTCTGAAAGTTCAACATTTTATTATGGTCTCTCTTTCTTTTATTGTTACTTAGCTCCCAAGTATGAAAGAGATACTTTTCTCTTTCTGTGCCTGGCTTATTTCACTTTACATTATTTTCTCCAAGCTCATCCATTTTGCTGTCAATGGCAGAATTTCATTCTTTTTTATGACTGAGTGGTATGACATTTTGTACATATATCACATTTTTCTTATCTAGACTTCCATTAATGCACATTTAGGTTGGTTCCATATCTTGGCTATTGTAAGTAGAGCTGTGATGTACATGGGAATGCAGGTATCTCTTCAACATGATGATTTTCATTCCTTTGGGTATATACCTAGAAGTGGGATTGCTAGATCACATGACAGTTCTATCTGTCATTGTTTGAGAAACCTCCATACTGTTTTCCATAATGGTTGTCCTAATTTACAGTCCCACCAACAGTGTAGAAAAGTTCCCTTTTCTCCACATCCTCTCCAGCATTTGTTAATCTTAGTCATTTTGATAATAGCCAGTCTAGCCATGGTGAAATGATATCTCAGTGTGGTTTTGGTTAGTGGTGTTGAGCATTTTTTCATGTACCTGTTGACCATTTGTATGTCTTCCTTTAAAAAATGTCTATGAAGTTCCTTTGCCCATTTTTATTTGGATTATTTTTTTTTACTGTGAAGTTGAGTTCCTTCTATATTCTTGATATTAATCCCTTGTTGGACGTGTGGTTTACAAATATTTTCTCTCATTCAGTTGGTTGTCTTTTTACTCTGTTGATTGTTTCCTTTGCTGTGCAGAAGGTTTTAGTTTGATATAATCCCATTTGTTTATTTTCTCTTTTGTTGCTTGTGCTTTGGGACCTTATTCATAAAGTCTTTTACCCATCCTATGTCCTCAAGTATTTCCTATATTTTCTTCTAGGAATTTTATAGTTTCTGGCTTTATGCTTAAGTCTTTCATCCATTTTGAATTGATTTTGGTATATGGTGAAAGATATGGGTCTAGTTTCATTCTTCTACACATGGATATCCAGTTTTCCCAGCATCATTTGCTGAGGAGGCTGTATTTCCCCCAGTGTATGTTCTTTGTGTCTTTACCAATTGGCTGTTAAGTATTTGAGTTGATTTCTGGGTTTTTGATTCTGTTCCATTGGTCTGTATGCCTGTTTTTATGCCAGTACCATGCTGTTTTGGTTACCATAGCTTTGTAGTATAAGTTGAAATGAGGTAGAGTAATTACTCCAGTATGATAGATTGATTGATTGATTGATTGATTGATTGATTTAGTTCAGGATTGTGCTGGCTATTTGGGGTATTTCAATTTTTTGACTCAGAAAAAAATTATAAAACAGCCTTTAAATTCTACTTTTGTAGGGCAAAAAACAGACATAACATGCTCCGATAATTTTTTTTTTTCCTTTTTGTCTTTTTTTCATGACCGGCAACGGATCGCAACCCTCAGTGTCGCGCCCGTACCGGACCGGGACCGGCAACGGGATCGCAACCCTCGGTGTTGCGCCCACACCTCGCTCAGCCAGTGAGCGGCTGGTCTGTATGTGGGATCCGAACCCTCGGCGGGAGCGCTGCCATGCTTCCCAGGCGGTGCACTGTAGAAGTGCGCCACCGGGCCGGCCCTCTGATAATTTTTTAAAAAGAAAAACTGATAACCCAGAGTGAGAAATGCAATAGGAGCATGGAATCCGAAAGCAGACTACTTGGGCTCAAAGCCGAAGTCCACCATTTCCTAGCAGAGTGATCTTAGGTCATTGGTACAACTTTGCAAGATTTTCTCATTTATAAAATTAAGGCTGGTTATATTACCCAACTATTTATAGACTTAGTGTAAGTTTAGATTAAATGGAATCTAAATGATTGGTTCATGATGGTTATTGTATGAGTATTTGTTTCATTTTAGTACTTTCATCATTCATTAAAGAAAATATGTTGGTCACTTAACCATAATCCATGAATAACTGGTATATTGAAGTGCAGAACACAGTGGAGTTTATAAGTATGTCAATAATTTGAAAGGAAAAGCAGAAAGCATTAGATAAAGAAACAATCAAATACTGTGTAAAACATTACAGGATAAGTAAATTAAGTAGATCATTCAGAGACTGAAGGACTTTCAGAATAAAACAGATTATTACATGGCAAATGCATGGGGAACAACAGTATAATTGTTTTAATTGAAAAATAGTTTATTAAACATATTTGTGGGTACAGAGTTGAATATCAGTAACTGTGAGCAATATGTGATGATCAAATCAGGATAATTGGCATGTTCACCATTGTTATTAAGTGGAACAAACCAAGCACAGAAAGAGAAACACCACACATCCTCACTCATAATTGGGAGTGGAAGGAAGGAAAGAAGCAAAGAAGGACGGAAGGAAGGAAGGAAGGAAGGAAGGAAGGAAGGAAGGAAGGAAGGAAGGAAGGAAGGAAGGAAGGAAGGAAGGAAGGAAAGAAGATCAATAATGCATTGAACTTTTGGAAGTAGAGAACAGAGCTGTGTTTACTAGAAGTGGAAAAGGGGGAGGGGAGGGAGCTAGTGAGAAATTGGTTACATGTTGTAAAACACTATAATGTTAAGTAGCATAAAATAGACATGGAAATGTCAAGTTGTCTAGGAAGCAAACATTTGGTAAGAGAAAGCTACTTAACTTGTAAATCGGTGAGGAGAACTCACTGATAGTGGCTGAATATCAAATAGAAAAATACTTTGGAGGCCATTTAGCCAAGATTACGGTTAAAAAAAAAGAATAACACCATCTTAAAGCAGAGAATAAAATCTATTAAAAATTATCTGACAAGAAAGCTAATGCTTTGAAGAGAAGACATACAGTTTAACATTGCATGAAATTTAAAATGACAAAATGATATCATAGAGCTTAGAAGCATTTATCTTCAAATGAGGCCAAATAAATATGTAACCTGCCTCTGATACTAAATGAGAAATGTTACTTTATGTATAATGAGCTTCAATTGCTTTATACATATAATGAAAAATAATAGTGACTTCAGGACAGTGTCATAAATATTAAATATAATAATAAAGAACAGAAATGGCTAAGAAAAGAGTTAATAATACAAAGTATAATAGGTAATATTATTAAATTTTTAATGGACATAGAAAGCATAAATAAGATGAAAGAGGAAACTAAAAAACAATAATAATGTTACTAACGAGTTTATAAAATATTAATAATGTTTACATTTATGAATTTTATCTACTAACCAAAAGTAGAATCTAAGTATGTTAATGTATTTTATAAATAAAAATCTGTAAGGATCAAATAACATAATAGATCTGAAACACTTAAAAATTATAAAGTGCTAATTAAATACATTGGATAAATAGGTACTAAATTCTCATTAAGTTAAAGTACTGGGGTAAATTAACAGGTAAGTGAACAACTGCAGTATTAGAAAATAATACAAAGCTGATGATAAGACTTAAAATATAAGCTACTATGTAATGAAAAGTAATCCCAAAAAATGAGGGAAGAGAATATTATTTTTAAAGGATTTTAGAGACATTTTTGGAAGTATTTTAATAATCTTAATCAAACTTTTGGGAACGTAAGAGTACCTTGTCTTTGAGAGGTTTTGACAAGGTATACACCCATGAAACAATTGTCACATTCAAAATAGCGAGCATATTCATCACTCCAAATATTTCCTGTGCCTGTTGGTTATCCTCATTTCCTACATTTCCCCACTTTTTCCAGGCAAAAATAGATGTGCATTCTGTCACTATAGATGAGCTTGAATTTTATAGAAATTTATAGCCATGGAATTATACACCATGAATTCATTTTTTTGTCTAGTTTCTTTCACTCACTGTAGTTATTTTGAGATTCATTCATGTTGAGGTATGTATCATTAGTTCATTCCTTTTATTGCTGAGTAGTATTCAGTTGTGTGGACATAGCACCAAGTGTTCATTTTTCCATTGATGGTCATTTGGTGTTTTCCATTTCTGTCTGTTACAAATATGGCTTCAATGAGTATACACATTTAAGTTTTTGTATGGACATATGTTTTTATTTCTCTTGCATTAATACCTAGGACTCAAATTACTGGATCACATGAGAGATGTATGTTAAACTTTAAAAGAAACAAACAAAAATAGCTCGCAATATGTGTTCTAAAGGGGTTGTAATAGTTCTATTTCACTAGAATTATGAAAGAGTCCCAGGTCCTCCACATCCTCACAAGTGCTTGATATGATCACTCTTTATAAATTAAGCCATTCTAGCAGTTGTAATGGTATCTCAATTTAATTTGTGCCTATGTATGTATGTTTAACTGTTGACATCTTATTGAGATATAATTAATACACCACAGAATTTAATAATTTTAAGTATATAAATGAATGAATTTAGTATAGTTAAAGAGTTGTACAACTATCACTATATGACCCACCTATCCTCTGCTGGGTTTATACCCAAAGGAATGGAAATCATCATGTAAAAGGAACACCTGTACTCCTATGCTTAATGCAGTGCTATTTATAATAGCCAAGAGTTGGAACCAGCGTAAATGTCCATCATCATATGAGTGGATAACGAAAACATGGTATATTTACACGATGGTATACCACTCTGCTATAAAAAAGAATGAAATACTACCATTTGCAGCAACATGGATAGACTTAGAGAAAATTATATTAAGTGAAATAAGCCAGGCACAGAAAGAGAAATACCACATGTTCTCACTTATTTGTGGGAGCTAATAAAAATAAATAAATAAATAAATATACAAACAAATAAATGGTGAGTGGAGAAGACACAACAATCACAATAATTCCTTGAGCTGGTTAAGATAAGTGAACAGATAAGATGTTGATGGGGGAGGAAGGAAGAGGGAGGGGGAAAAGGAGGAATTGGTAAAGAGACATGAAAATCAACTTCATTGTATATTGATAAATTAAAATAAATAAATAAATACATAATTTTAGAACATTTCTATACCCCTCTCAAATCCCTTGTGCATGTTTACAGTCATTCCATGTTGCCACCTCTTGCCTTAAGAAAATGCAAATCTACCTTTTTCCTTTCTAGATTTCCTTTTCTGGACAGTTTACAAAAAGACTATTTTTCTTTATTTATTTATGATTATACATATTTATGGGGTACAGAGTTGACTATCCGTATTTGTATACAGTATGTGATGATCAGAATGATATTATTGGCATGTTCATCATTACAAATCATAATTATTCTTTGTGTCCCTTACCCAAGTACTCCCTAAGCCCACTTCCCCTCCTCCTTTCCCACCTCTAGTAAACTATAGGTCTGTTTTCTCCTTCTGAAGTTCATCGTTTATTGTGGTCTATCCTTTGTTCATTCATTTGTTCTTTCTTTCTTTCCTTGATATCCTTATAGGAAATCAATTCACCATAAATGTAAGGATTTGATTCCAAATTCTAAATTCTTTTTCACTGAGTCTATTCTAATGCCATTAACATACTTGAATACTTTAGCTTTTTGTATTGGTTCATTTTTGTGTTGCAAAAACAGAACACCTAAGACTGAGTAATCTATAAAGAACAGAGGTTTATTTGGCTCACAATTCTGGACAGCTGAATCTGGCACAGGCCTTAGGCTGCTTCTACATATGGGGGAATGCGGCAGGCCAGCCAGCAGGCAAACAAGAGGAAGTGAGAGAGAGAGGGAGGGGAGATGCCAGGGTCCTTTAAACAACCAGCTGTCATGGGAAATAACAGATTGAGAAGTCACTCACTACCGTGACCCCAGGAAGTTTCTTAATCTCTTGATGAGGTATCAGGCCCCCATCACCCAAACAGCTCTTAACCCTGCCACATTGGGATCTGATTTTGACCTGAGCCTTGTGAGGACAACATATCCAAATTATATCACTTTTTAATATGTATTTATATCAGAAACAGAGAGTCATTCATTTTTTTTTTCCCCACAAGATTATCTTAGCTATTCTGGACTCCTGGCATTTACATAAAACTTTAGGATAAGCTTGCCATTTCAACCTATAGAATTCTCTTTGGCATATCTCGTGGGGAAGCTATGCTAGAAATAAATTCTCTCAGTTATTTATCTGAGGATAACTTAATCAGTCTTAGCAGTTTTGTTAGAGATAGAATTCTTAGTTGGCAATCTTTCTTTTAGCACTTTAAATGTGTAATACTACTGTCTTTTGGCTTCCACGGTTTCTAATGAGAAGTCAGATATTAATCTTAATGAGCATCCTTTGTACATGATGAGTTGCTTTACTCTCGCTGCTATTAAGATTCTCTGGCTTTATTTTTCAACAATGACTTTGTTTAGACGTCTTTGAGTTTATCATACTTGAACTTTATTGACATTATTGGATATATAGATACATTCTTTACTCTCGCTGCTATTAAGATTCTCTGGCTTTATTTTTCAACAATGACTTTGTTTAGACATCTTTGAGTTTATCATACTTGAACTTTATTGACATTATTGGATATATAGATACATTTTTTTGTCAAATATAAGAAGTTATTTGTCCTTATTTCTTTAAATATAGTTTTTAAACTTTTTATCTCTCTCTTCATATTCTGGGATTCCCATTGTACATGCATTTGATGGTTCTCCACCCATCTCTGAAGTTTATGTTTATTATTACTATTTTTTTATGTTCCCAAAACTGATTAAACTTACTAGTAATTGCCCAGTCTTCTAGATTGCTGATGTGAGCCCCTGTAATAAATTTTTCAGTTCAGTTATTAAAGTTTTCAACTCCAGAATTTCTATCTGATCCTTTTAATAATTTATATATCTTTATTGGAATTCTCTGTTTGGTAAGACATTGTTGTCATGCTTTGCTCTAATTTTTTGACATAATTTTCTTTAATTTTTTGAACATATTTGTAATATGGACTACATTTTCTGTTTGTATGTCTCATTTTTTTCGTTGTTGAAAACTTTACATTTTAAGTAATAATGTGGCAAATGTGGAAATCAGATATCCCCCTATGCCCAGGGTTTGGTGTTATTACTGTTTGTTATATTATTGTAGTTGTTGATTGTTTGTTTAATGAATTTCATGAACTACTTCTGTAATGTCTCTATTCTTGATCGTATGTGCCCACTCAGATCTCATTTTGATTAGCTTAGTGGCCTGCTGATGATCTCATAGAGATTCCTTAAACATCCTGAAGCAATGTCTCCCACCCTTTGCTCTAGGGCTCTTTGTAATTGTTGGGTCATGCCTTAAAAATCAAGCAGTCTACAACCCTCCCTTAGCCTTCACTTACTGTTTGTTCTGGGGCCTTATGTTCAGAAAGAACTGAGTAATTGGAGCCCTCTCTGGTTGTCTTGTGCATGTGTCTTAAGTTTTTTGGTCTACTTCTCTTTCCAAGTGGTATCACCTTCAGATAGCTGCAATGTTAAACAACTGCCGCTAAGATTTTTGAGCAAAAGCAAATACTGGTATAGGGTTTTACTCACCGAGCAAGCCCTGAGTCAGGTCACATTAAGAAAAGCACTGAAAAATACTGATTTTCCAGTTAGCTGGCAGACATATCATGACATTCTCTGAAGTTTGGGTTTTTGGGGATCTCCAAACCCATTCCGTTTCCTCCAGTGAATGTTAGATTGCTTGTTTTTCTTAGCTCCAAAGATGGAAACAGAAGTAAGTTTGGAAAAACAGACTTTCTCTAGATTGTTATTATGTATTATTATAAAAAATGATCAAAGAGGTAGATGATAATCTACAAATGTTATCAATGAACTACTTAAAAATTTGATGAAATACTTTGAATTTTCTTTTCCATTAAGAGAAAATTTATAGAAATTTTAATTTTAATTTTTTATGCAGTACAAATATAGAGAGAGATAAGTTATGGATCCAGGATCTATTTCTTTCATTGAAAATGCTTAAATTTAAGTATAACTTTGCAAGATAAATAGTTAGAATTGGTTAAGAAAAGAGAAAAGATATGGTGGTGATGAGGTGGGAAAGGTAGAGAGGGAGGAAGGAAAGGGAGGAACTGGTAAAGGCCCACAAAAATCAACTACATTGCATAATGATAAATTACAAATAATTACAAAAAGGAACTATACACACAAAAATAGTTAGAATTGGCTAGTGATAAATAACTGAATATTAATTTTGAAAACACAACATCATTTTCTCCATTGTGAATAAATTATATTAAAATCTCTTCTTCCAACCCCATCATCATACATATGTAGAAATGATTTCTTCTCACTGAATGAAATTAAAACACAGAAATAGTTTAGATACACATTATCTCTATGGATACCATTGTCATCAGTCTATTCAAGATTAATAAGTTAATGAGCAGGAAGCAAGTTCATTTTTTTACATTAATATACTTTAAATCGATATACACACAGTGTTTTTTCAAAGTATGGATGCACATTTAATATGAAGATATCATTATTTTAGCTATTTTTGCTTAGTTATAATTTCAGAATGCAGAAAGTTTCAAGTATAATAGTGATTTGCTGCATTATCTGCCTTTGTGCTCTTGTGTTGCCTTAATGTTCTTGTGCTCTTGCAATAAATAGCATTTATTGTTTTTTGCCACATTGCACTGTTTTTGCTGAAATATAATTTTCTCTTTATAGGATCCTATAATAAAAAATTGTACTAGTAATTTGTATGTCTTCAACTCATTTTTCTAACATATCATATTTGTATGCCAATAAATAGCATTTATTGTTTTTTGCCACATTGCACTGTTTTTGCTGAAATATAATTTTCTTTTTATAGGATCCTATAATAAAAAATTGTACTAGTAATTTGTATGTCTTCAACTCATTTTTCTAACATATCATATTTGTATGCTATAATAATGTTTTAACTAATTGGAAATTTAAACCAAAAAAGAAAAATAGTTGTTTATCATAGATTTTTAAACAGTGATACTTAAGAGGATCTCTACTCTGGCTCTTCTCTTTCAGAAGACTTTTTCGTAAGACAAGAAAAGCTGAATGTGCCCATCTGAAACCCACACCCTCCTCTGCTAAAAAAGGGTCCAGGAAACTGCGTATCTTTATTTCTCTACCAAAATTTTCCAGACCTCTTCCAGGGCTTCTGCTGGCCTCTTCCCTGAGTGTGACCTCAAAAGGGCAAATCACACCCTTTATATGTGCACCCCTTGTCCTGGGAGTTTCAGAGAGTGTTAATAGAGCTTGGATTTGCAGGCTAGGGTGTCTATATTGTTCAACGTAACCGGATACCATTGTCATCAGTCTATTCAAGATTAATAAGTTAATGAGCAGGAAGCAAGTTCATTTTTTTACATTAATATACTTTAAATCGATATACACACAGTGTTTTTTCAAAGTATGGATGCACATTTAATATGAAGATATCATTATTTTAGCTATTTTTGCTTAGTTATAATTTCAGAATGCAGAAAGTTTCAAGTATAATAGTGATTTGCTGCATTATCTGCCTTTGTGCTCTTGTGTTGCCTTAATGTTCTTGTGCTCTTGCAATAAATAGCATTTATTGTTTTTTGCCACATTGCACTGTTTTTGCTGAAATATAATTTTCTTTTTATAGGATCCTATAATAAAAAATTGTACTAGTAATTTGTATGTCTTCAACTCATTTTTCTAACATATCATATTTGTATGTTATAATAATGTTTTAACTAATTGGAAATTTAAACCAAAAAAGAAAAATAGTTGTTTATCATAGATTTTTAAACAGTGATACTTAAGAGGATCTCTACTCTGGCTCTTCTCTTTCAGAAGACTTTTTCGTAAGACAAGAAAAGCTGAATGTGCCCATCTGAAACCCACACCCTCCTCTGCTAAAAAAGGGTCCAGGAAACTGCGTATCTTTATTTCTCTACCAAAATTTTCCAGACCTCTTCCAGGGCTTCTGCTGGCCTCTTCCCTGAGTGTGACCTCAAAAGGGCAAATCACACCCTTTATATGTGCACCCCTTGTCCTGGGAGTTTCAGAGAGTGTTAATAGAGCTTGGATTTGCAGGCTAGGGTGTCTATATTGTTCAACGTAACCATGAACCTTAGGAGCACCTGGCTATCTAGGTCACTTAAAAAACATATTTGTCAAGGTAGAACAGAGCTTGTTTTATTTAACAGTTTTTTTTTTCTTAATTGTAACTTCTAACTATTTAGGCATGTGGAATGTGAACCTCCATTTGTATTCCTGCCCTAGTCGTAGGAAATGGTTGGATCTATCACCACTTATGGTCAATGTTCCTTTATTCATTCATCAAATATTTATTTAACTTCTACTATGTGTTAGGCACTGTTTTAGGTGTTGAGAATAGCAGTAAACAAAACAAAAGTTCTACCTCTCACTGACTTTATATTTCTGAGGATAAAATGGGCAATATTTAATAAATATGAATATACTCATATTAAGTGACACAGCAGTTCCACTCTTAGGAATATGATCTAGTTAATATCTTTCATATGCACACGAAGATATGCAAAACATGTCTGTATCAAAAAAACATCCGTAAGTCCATCAACAAGAGAACTAATCAATATACTGTGCTATACAAGTGTACTTCAAAAAGTTAATGAAAACATTCATATTATCTTTTAATTCTATTTTTTCCATGAACTTTTGAAGTACCCTCATATTTTTAAGTGTAATACTGCAAAACACTATAAGAGAAAGCTCAAACACACACACAGGAACTACTCTACATATACAAATATGATCATATCATAAATAAAATTGGTGGCACATAATTTCAGAACATGTATTCATTATGATATTTAGACAGCATTTGAAAATGTTTATAACTCTTAGGATAGATATGAAGGAATTAAACTATTTATGAAAATACTAAACCCCAATTCTACGTAATGTTTACTTCAGCAGACAGGAGCTGTGATGGGGTTAGATGGAAGACTGCAGAGGAGAGTCCAACTATTTTAACTATGTATTAATTCTTAAGTTGGATACTGGTAATATGAGTGCTCACTGTATTATTCTTTACATCTTTTCATCAACCTTAAAGATACTTTAAAAGAAATTAGAAAAACATCGACTATCAAGTAATTGGCTTCAATCACCATAGACTATTGATTAACTCCAACAGAGATCATTAGCCTATATATTTGTATTTGAACAGATGAATATGATTACTGGATTTATGGAACCCATACACACACACACACACACACACACACACACACACACACACATTTCTAATAATGGAATAACAGTGGCAGTACAGTTCTCTTATGATTATGGCAAGGTCATGGTTATAGGCCTGGAAGTGTGTGGATAAGATTAATTTTAATAATTGAAAGAAAAATAATGCTAGAAGGCCAGATCAGTTATCTGGGAGATTTAGAAATTATTGCAAATGATGGTAGAGTTAATTTCCACCTGCTTTCACTAGATATCTTTTATCTCTCCTTCTCTGTTTTTCTGTATCTAATTTCCGTCCTTCTTCCCCTCCCATTCATTCTGTTTTAGAAAGAGGAAGGAATAATAGTTTGGAAGAAAAATGACTGCAACTTCTGAGCACCATATATAGGAAGGGGTATGTAAAGAAGTATATTTAAGGACAAGCCATGTTTCCACAAAGGTAAATAAATTGTTCGGTAACAAATTAGCAGGTGCTCAATTGTTTGCTTAGAATAGCGTAGAGTTCCAGCAAGCATTGGAAAAGCTTATATCGGCAGAAAGCAATGGTGGAGAGAGGATCTGTCGGGGAACTGAAAGGCAGACTTCAGTTGTGAGAATTTTGGAAAAGGTAGACAGGCATGTATGTACAATATACACCACAGTGACCTACAAAATAATGTTTATGAAATTTTTAGTGTTAGAAAATCTTTGTTCCCTAAGTAGAGGAAGAAAGTTTGACTTGATGGTTTCTCATAACATCTGTAGTTCATGCTGTGACATCTTGCAGAAAGTATTCAATAATGCTTATTTCAGAAATATGTAACTGTGGATCGTTTTAGTAAAATACATTTAAAAGACCATTCTTTGTGCTGTTAAAGAGCACCAAGGTATTCAAAAGGCAATAGTAAATTATAGTTTTAAAAAATTTTACAGGGTTTGAGAATTTTACTGTTTACTAATGTGAATTCTATACTGTTTCTAAATGAAATAATAAAATAAAATAAAAATCTCTTGAGATTTTTTTCAGGGATTTAAGCCAAGATACAGAATGTATTAGTCCGTTTCTGTTATTTATAACAAAATCTGTGGAACTGGGTGATTTACAAAGAAAACAAAGTTTATTGCTTACAGTTTCAGAAGCTGGGAAGTCGAAAGTCCAGGGAACACATCTGGTAAGGGTCTTGGTGGTGGTGACATTTCTCACATGGCAGAAATGGCAAAGCAAAGAAATAGTTCCTCATGCACTCTCCTTTTAAAGTCCTCAGAACCATGTCCCTGACCACCATTATTAATCCATTCACTGCGGCATGTTCCTACAATCTAATCATCTCTTTAAAGCCCCACCTTTCAATTGCCATAATAGCATTTCCCACCCTCAACAGTCACAGTGGTGGCCAAGTTTCTAATACATAAAGCTTGGGTGACACAATTCAAGCTTCAATGAGTTTGGGAGGACATTTAATCCACTACACAGAACATCAATATCTCAAATAAAAAAGAAGTTTTAATTTAATGATTCGTTTGCTTATTCCATCAATTATTTCTGCAAAAATATTTATTGTCTACTTTGTGTGTAGTAATAACTTAAATATATGTCCAAATAGATTTAAACTTGTATGACAAAAAGAGGAGAGAGAAGATAGGGGACCAAATACCTTATTCTTTAACTCTGTGAGATTTATTTAATAGATAGATAATTTTTTACATTTCTTTTATTTATATAACTCCATTCCATAAAATAATTAAATACAGTGTACTTAGGATGTGAAAAAAAAATGAGCATTGTCTCTTAATGCATTATACCAAATCAGTTCATAGGAAGGAAGTTCCTTTCTGACACCATGAACATGTCACTGTCTTCAATTATAGTCTCCACCATAATGCTGAACAGTGCCCAACCCACTTCTACTAATTCACAAAGTGTTAATCTAGGTTTGCTTTCTTGTAGGGGTTGTTCACATAAAATTTTTATTTCAATACTTCAGAATAATTTGGCATCTTCATTCCTTATCCATTACATGTCACATAACTTGTTTTCTGACGTTCCAATTTTGTCAGGAGTAAATATTCTTTTTTAATTTCAGATTCACTGAGGTCAGATGTCTCTGGCAGAAAGGTTTTCTTCCCGTTTTACAATATTCGCAAAATGGTTTTAAACAATTTTTTTTATGATCTTTCCCTAAAGCCTGTCATACATTGTACCACAACCTGTGTGCTTCTTGGAAATTTCAAAATTTATTTTGAACTTACCTTAGATTTTTCAAGGGTTATGATTAAATTGGTATGAATATTCATATTGAGGTGTGTGGTCAAACAGCACTAGCTATCACTTCATATGGTATTATTTTCCTGATCACATGGAACATGCACATGTACATATACATACGAACTCCAGCTACATATGCGTGTGTGTTGAGCTTGATCTTTTGAGTTTAGTTAGATCGATGAGCTTGGTCTGATGAGTTTACATAGATCGATGAGCTTTTTCTGATGAGTTTACTTAGATAGAACATCTAGG
>NW_007739428.1:0-12695 GCF_000696425.1 Galeopterus variegatus | reverse complement strand
GTGTGTGTGTGTATATATATATATATATATATATATATATATATATATATATATATCTGCTTCCCTAAAAAATTAAGCCACTACATTCATTCCATGTAATTATGTCTAATGCAACTTTACTACTGATTATTTAGCTTCACTGCTGTATACAAAAGGGCATGTATTGGCATGTTTTTATTGTTATATTTATACCAACCTACATTCCAGACACAAATGCACACAAGAATTCCAGATGCAAATATTTTTGTTTATTTTATCTGCTCTATTACTGAGATATGATCATATTATCAAAAATGCACATTAAAGTTTTAGATGGCATAAGACCATGCTATTGTCTGATGACTAAATCATGCCAATAACAATGTGCATATGCTTCTGTGGTCATTTATTTTTCATTTAGTTCTATTTATGATAGAGAATCCACTACTTTCTCAAAGCAGAATATTATGTTTCTGAACAGCTGTACTATTATTAAGCCTTGTCATAAACTTCCTGTGCCCATCATCCATTTGTCCTAATATAAACAGAACCCATTTAATATTTTTTTTTGTCCATGATAGCTGTGGGAATTTCTGAAGCCAGTGGTCATATCTTCTGTGTCTATTCTAAGTCACACATACTCATTTAAAGCCATTTCTCAAACTCAGGTCAGGTTATTTCTGTCAGAGTTTCTTGGACAATTCAATACCACTGTGTTGACATATAAGATAGGTGCCTCTTATGCCAAAACTTTCTTGGAATGGAAGATAAATGCAAAACATATAATAATATAATGTTCTATGTATTGATTTTAGTTTCTATCAGCCCTATGTAATCCCACACTTCTTCCCCTTATTCAATTATTTTTGATCTTGTATCTTTTTCCTACAAGATTTTGAATAACTTTGGAGACAAGCACTTTTAAGTTATTTATGTTTATGTTCCCACAGTTTCAGGAATTATGCTTTGCAAATCAGAGATATCTTATGAATGTGTCTTAAGTAACCTTTATCAGTGCACTTGGTAAGACTCTTGGTAAGAATAAGGTGAAACCATAATACTAAGTTTTGAGTTATTGAACAGAACATATAAGAATTATTTGATAGTTTTTTAATTGAAAATATTGGGGCATAAAATTACATTTTATGCTCTCTATATATCTGTTATGACTGATTTTCAAGAGTAAAATGTGTTTAATATTAACTTGAGGTAGTAAATCACAGGAATTACTAGAAACAATGAGTCTATTCTCATAAAAGTATTGAGCATTCATTTACAACTTCAATTTGTAGGCAACACATTTTTGATTTGCCTGATTAAAAATATGATAGCTCAATTGGCTTTTCCCCTATGGGAGATAATTAAATCTTGTATTTGAATTTACTTTATAACAAACTTGTGAAATATTGGTTTTCATTTATTCACATACCATCTTTATAATTTTTGTTATGTTTAATTACTACTTCTATTAATATTTTCCTAATTTTTAAAAAGTTGAAACCAAATTAACTCTTTGTAAAACATAGGTTTCCATGAAATCATGAGTTTTCTAAGTCAGTTATTTATTTGAATATGCATTAAAATGGATATACCATTATTACAAATTTTAAAAGTGCTCATCTGTTTATCACGTAAAAAATCATCTCACATAGCAGCACCGCTACACACACATAAAATAATGTGTGGAGAAATTATTCTTTTCACTTTATACTGTCTATTGTAGCCCAAATCTGAGAACAATGAGGTTTTAAATGTTCCCTTTTATAAAAAGGGATATAATAGGATCTGCAAAAATTGGTTGCAAGCACCACCCTTAATGCTTATTCAGAAATGGTTAAACACAGTCTGCTAACCTCAAACATTACTCAAGCAAAAGCATGAGAAAGAATCTTGAGTGTGGCCCAGAAGGGAGTGCTCTATGTCTGCTACCTAGGCAACAGTGGTCTAGTCAACATTAACCAGAGAAGCAATGCAATCAGCAATCAGCCAAATTATTTAGTAAAAGACTCATTTCTCTTCCTCTCACCTTCATCTAAGCTTCCAATAACAGAGGAATCTAACTTGAAACTGTACAAGATGCAGTAAAGCTACAATCAAATCAAGCAGCCCACTTTCATTTTAGGACAGAGGGGAGAGGAATAGAAGAGCATATCACAACCGTTTCCCTTCTTCGGGTACTTGAAAGGACAGGTTGTGCAAGCAGTGTGAGAAGAGGGAGGGGCACATTTTAAGAATCAGATACGATTTTGAACTTTAAAAATTGATAAAGTTTTAGTAACTGAAATTGATGTGAAGTTATGGAATATCTTCAAGTGTCATTAGATGATCTGCTGCCCATTAAAGAAGAGATAGGTTGCTCATGAATTCTGTTAAGGCAAATGAATGATAAAAAGGAAATTATTCTTGTGGGTATATCCCATCAATTCGAGATAATTAGGTAAATCTGCTTTATCCACTATGTTAATTATTTGTAAATTAAAAAAAAAGAATTAATAACATAGGTTAGGAACATAGATTTTGACAATCTGATATGCTTGAATTTGAATTTTGGCAATTCAGCTTACTAGTTTATTTAAGTATAACACCTAAATTAGATGGGGGTGATGATGATGAGGAGGAACAAGTAACAAAATATATGGAAAATACAATAAAATATCTGAAATATATCCTAGGTACTCGATGTTAACCACCATAAATGGAAACATTTAGGTGGAGATTAATTTTACCCCATATCTTTGCTTTCAAGTTATTAAAAAACAAATCTCATGCCAAATTCTGCTATACAAACACTTATTATAAAGTAGGTGCAAAATGGTCATTTAATCTGCTGTATAAGCTAACTTATATCTCATATATATATGTCATTTTAAGTGACAAATCAGACTAAATGGAAGCTTTGGAAGAGAGAGATCAAAAATATATCTTTGAGGGGCCGGCCCGGTGGCACACTGCTACAGTGCGCCGCTTGGGAAGCGCGGCAGCGCTCCCGCCGAGGGTTCGGATCCCACATACAGACTGGCCGCTCACTGGCTGAGCAAGGTGCGGGGGCAACACCGAGGGTTGTGATTCCGTTGCCTGTCCCGGTCCAGGACAGGCGTGACACTGAGGGTTGCGATCCGTTGCCGGTCACGAAAAAAGACAAAAAGGAAAAAAAAAAAAAAAATATATATATATATATATATATCTTTGAGGCAGAATTATATTAGCATCTGGAAACCTCTGAGCTTAGGACAGTTTAGGAATTCAGCATCAGGCACCATCCTGGAAAGAAAAAGCTATGAAATATTCTTATGGACTCCTTTGTCCAAGGTTAGGGAGTATCTCCAAAATATTTTAACGTATTTTCTAAAATATTTTTGAGACACTCCCTTATTTAACAAATGAGAGACCATTTTTATAATCAATGATAGTAGCAATCATTTTCACAGGAAGTAAAGACAAGTGCTTTTAATAACTCTCTCCTTGGACTTTCCGATTAAAGATTGGCTGACCACACTTGGGCATGAAGTCCTGATTAGCATATCTGACTCCCTCTAGAATATAGCTTAAATTAAACTAAAAATCATACAGTGCAAAACTGCCCATGATGAAGTATTTTAAGTTGTAGATATAACAACAGAAAGTTCCTGATATAAGTATGGAATATTAGGAAGTTACAAATAACTGAGCTCAATCAATTTTATCCTGCAAGACTAATATCATCTATTTTATTATCCAAATTTCACAACTAGATGATGAAACTGAGATCAAGCATGTAAATAACTTCTCTAAAGTCGTACATTTGGTGACTGAAGAGCTGAGTGTCAACATGTGATCTTTCAAAATCTCACTACCTTGCAACATCACCCTACTTATGAAAAGAGACTCTAAAATGGAGCGATTTTGCATCTTTCTTCATACTTCATTATAGTACATTTTTGAAGCCTTGTTTGTAGAAATATCTTTTGAATAAAGAGGTCCATTATATTCTTCGGCAAGACTAAACAATAAGACAGAATTCAATTTAGAACTAATGACTTTGTTGACAATATATGTTGAAAAAAAATGTTTTCCAAAATTTAATAATTAGCTGGTCTGTTGACTGTGAAGAGACTGATTCATTAAGAAAGATAAATCTAATATCTAATTCTGGGTTCCTTTAAGCTATATCAGGGATGTCCTTTTAGTAGCAGCATTCGATCAAATAAAGCTGCTTAAACATGTCTAGATAATATTATTTATTCCTCGGCAGTTAGATAGTTTCTGCCACTAATTTGTTCAGACCGTTATATTGTAGAATTCAAGACCTTTATGATCTAAAATTCAAGATCATAAACATTTTATACTCAAAAAGTTAAAATGACTTATTTAAATTGTCTTGATTTAAATAAAAGCTAAAGCCAAAATATATAAAAAGTTAAGAGTAGAAAACCTGAGAGACACAGAAAACTTGATCTATTTGCATAAGGTTTTAATTTTGCAAAATAATAAGCACTTATTATGTCTTTGTGTATATATAATATATATGTCCTTGTACAGATATATAGCATATATATGTATAAAGCTTTTCTGTACAAGCTTTCTTTGGGATATAATGTTTCATTCTCTTGAGTATATACCTGGAGGTGGAATTGTTGGATCATGATGTACGTATGTTTAACATTTAAAGAAATTGTAAGACTGCTGTCCAAAGCGGATGGACTGTTTTTTATTCCCCCAACTGTTATATGAGGGTTCAAATTTCTCCTTATCCTCCCAACAATCATTATTATCTGTTATTGTATTCTAGTAATCCTAGAGATTGTAAAGTAGTTTGTCATGGTGATTTTGACTTGCATGTAACTGATGAATAATAATGCTGATCATATTTCATGTGAATATTGATCATTTGCATATCTTCTTTTGAACAATGTCTATTCAGATCATATGCTTATATTTTGCATTGTTATTTGTTTTTTGTTATTCAATTGGAAGCCTTCTTTACATATTTAGATACAATTTTCTTATCAGACATAATTTTCAAATATTGTGCTCTATTTTATAAGTTGTCTTGTCATTTTCTTGATGGTGCTTTTTGAAGCACAAATAGATTTTAATTTTGATAAAGCATAATTTATATTTTTGTTGTCATTATTATTACTTATGCTTTAAACAATTCTAGGTAATCATTGCCTAATCCAAGTTCATGAAGATATATGTGTATGTTTTCTTCTGAGATTCATATTTTAATGTTTTTCATTTAGATATTTATTTTAATTTTTATACGAGGTGCAAGGCAGAGATTCAAATTATTCTTCTGCATGTGGATATCTAGTCCCGATGCTGTTTGTTAAAACTACTATTAATTCCTACATTAAGTAGTCTTGGAAACTTTGCCAAAAATCAATTGGCTACAAAAGTGACAGTTTATTTCCAGAATCTTATTTCCCTTTCATTGATCTATATGTCTACTTTTATGCTAGTATCACACTGTCTTGATTTTACTGTAGTTTTGTAATAAGTTTTGAAATTAGAAAATATGATTCCTCCAAATGTGTTCTTCTATATCAAGATTGTTTAAGCAATAGGTTATTGCATTTTTCTATAAAATTTAGGTTCACCTTTTAAATTTTCAAAGAACCCAGCTGAGATTAGGAGAGAGACTATGTTGTATCTATAGATCAATTTGGGAATTATTGCTATTTTTAACATCATTAAGACTCTGATCCATGAATTTGGAATGTATTTCCAAAGTTCTTTAAAATTTTCTTATAATGATGTTTTGTACATTTTAGTGTATGTCTTGCACTTATTTTCTTACATTTATTTTAACATGCTTTATTATTCTTGATGCCTTCAAAAATAAAACTGTTTTCTCTGAACATTTTGTTCTGCTCTAATAATGAGATTGGCAGTGTATATTTTGTTGTTTGTAGTCTGGAATACAGGCAGATACATGGATCCATTTCAATATGTCACTGTTATATATATCTTTATGTGTACTCTGTTGTCTACCTCATGGATGTATTAATTTTTCATGGATTGGAACAATAAATATTGTCAAAATGACTACTCTATGAAAAGAAATCTACTGTTGAGTTCAATGCAATCTCTATCAAAATACCAATGATATTCTTTATGGAAATAGAAAAAGACAATCCTAACATTCATGTGGAACAGCAAAAGACCATGAATAACCAAAGCAGTCCTGAGCACACATGCAAAAAAGGAAAGACAGAGGCATTATACTACCTGACTTCAAATTATACCACAAAGCATTAGTAACCAAAACCAATCCTAACATTCATGTGGAACAGCAAAAGACCATGAATAACCAAAGCAGTCCTGAGCACAGATGCAAAAAAGGAAAGACAGAGGCATTATACTACCTGACTTCAAATTATACCACAAAGCATTAGTAACCAAAACAGCATGGTACTGTCATAAAAACAGACACAAGGACCAAGGGAACAGAGTAGAGAACCCAGGAATTAGTCCATCTATCTACAGCCAACCGATTTTTAATGAAGGTGACAAGTACATACATTGGTGAAATGGCATCCTCATTAATAAATTGTGCTGGAAAACTAAAGATCCACATGCAGAAGAAAGAAACTAGACCCCGAACTCTCACCATACACCAAAATTAATTAAAAATGGATTAAAGACATAAATATAAGATGTGAAACTATAAAACTACTAAAAAAAATAGAGGAAATACTCCAAGACATTGGTTTGGGCAACAATTTTAGAGAATACTTCTAAAGCAGAGGCAGCAAAAGCAAAAATAGACAAATGGGACTACCTCAACTAAAAAGCTTCTGCACAATGAAGGAAACAATCAACAGGGTGAAGAGACAACCAGCAGAATGGGAGAAAATATTTGCAAACCATTCATTTGATAAGAGATTAATACACAGAATATACAAGGAATGCAGACAATTCAATAGCTAAAAGACAAATAATTTGATTTAAAAATGGGCAAATGAACTGAATAAACATTTCTTAAAAGATGACATACAAAGGCCAACAGATACATGAAAAAATGCTCAATCAACATCACTAATCATCAGAGAAATGCAAATTAAAACCACAATGAGATATCATGTCACTCCAGTGAGAATGACTATTATCAATAATAATAATAAGAAATAATAATAAATGCTGGTGAAGATGCAGAGGAATGGGAACTCTCATGCACTGTTGGTATGAATGTAAATTAGTACAGCCATTATGGAAAACTCTATGGAAGTTCCTCAAAAAAGTAAAAATAGAACTACCATATGATCCAGCAATCCCACTGCTAGGTATCTATCCAAAGGAAAGGAAATTAGCACACAAAAGAGATTTTGGTACCCCTATGTTTATCGAAGCACTATTCACAATAGCCAAGGTATGGAATTAACTTAGGCACTCATCAAAAAATGAATGGATAAAGAAAATTTGGTATATATACACAATGGAATGCTACTCATCCATGAAAAAGAAAGAAATCCTGTCATTTATGAGAACATGGATAAGCCTGAAAGACATTATATAAAGTGAAATGTCAGGCACTGAAAGTAAAATACTGTATGTTCTTACTCAGATGTGGGAGCTACAAAAGAAAATTGAAACTTTAGAAGTAGAGAGTAGAACTGTGGTTATTAGAGGCTGGGAAGGGGAAGGGGGGAGGTTAGGGGGAGGTTAGGGAGAGGTTGGCTAATAGTCACGAAATTACTGCTAGACTGGAAAAGTAAGTTTTAGTAGTGCACAGTAGTTCTAGGCATCCATAGTTTATAATAATTTATTGTATGTTCCCAAATGAATAGAAGATGTACTAAAATTTTCTCATCACAAATAAATGGTTCATTTTTATGATGATGAATATGCTATCGTGATAAGACCATCACACACTGTGTACATGTATTGAGATATAACACTGTACCCCATTAATATGTACAAACAAGACATTTATATTTAAAAATATATTTCTTTATATTAAAAAATAAGCTAAATAAAAGAAGAGAAAATTATATACAAAGTAAGCAGGAAAAAAGTGTAAAGTTCGGACCAAAATGTAGGAAATAGAAAACAGAAAACCAATATAGAAAATCAATGAAATCTGAAACTGGTTATTAATTAAATTGATAAACCTCTAAGTAGATTGATCAGATTATTAAAAAAGAAAAGAAGGGAGATACACATGACTAAGACAGGAAGGGGAGCAAGATATCACTACTGTTAAGCTACAGTTGAGAATCCTTTTTTATTTTTTTACCTATTAAGAAAAGAATACCTTTGTGTACTAACTCATCTTTCCCATCCTGAACTTTATAGGCAAGAAATGAGGCTTCCTCTGTGGGGCTTCTACTGCATTTTTCTACTTACCCCAATTGTATTCTAATTATCTCTCTATATATCTTACTCCTACCCAAGGCAAAGAGCTTCTGCAAGCAGGTGCTGAACAAATACTTGAAAATATGAAAGTATCGAATACTCTAGGTTGCATGAGGTGTAACACAGAATAAGAATGAACATTAGTAGCATCAGCAAACCCACTCTGGATGAGTGGTCAGGAGCACAGCCTGGTAGCCTCTCTGGAAAAAAAAAACTCATTAGGAATGGCAAAAAAGAGTGGCTGGATCTTTTTCTTGTCTGTTGTCTCTAATTTGAATTTTCTTGACTATTAATGAGATTGAGTCTCTTTTAACATGTCTTGGCCATCTGTTTTTCCTCTTTGAAGTACTGCATTTTTATATTTGTTGACCATTTTTTATTGTTTTTGCTTCTAACATTTATAAACCTACATTGTTTAATTGGAATAAAACACATCAGAAAAGCAGCAGAGAAGCTGGTAAGTACAGAAACTCTGGATAACTATATAGGGAATGGAAGAGAATTCTCGATTGCCACCACCCCATCCTCCAGATGGGAGTAGTAAGGGTCCAAGGAAAGCTTCTCCCTGCAGTGAAGAGGTGAGCAAGCTTGACACTATGGTCTTTTGGCCCAAACCACAGGGGAATGAATGTTGGAAATTGCTGGAGCCCACAAGATTGCATTGATCCCAGGAGGGAGTTCATGTTGAGCTACTCCCATGTCCCAGGTCACAGGTGGCTGCAGAAATCTTAGTTTTGGACCTGAGAACATTATAATTTGGTCTGGTCCACAACCCTGAGGTCCCATCAGTACACCAGGTCACCTACACCTGAATACACATGTGTCCTGTGCCCTAGGAATAGGCAGTCTTGTGCAGTGAGGGTATCATTAGGACAGATAGGGTTGGTGCATGCACTTTACAGAGCCAGAAAGCAGCCTAATCAAGGCCTTGGAACACTGCTGGCAACACACCCCCTATCTTCTTTTGTAAAGTACCCTTGCAATTCTTACAGCTACGAGGAGGTGGTGGAGGACTTGAACAACTCTCTCAGGGGAACACACCCACATGTGCAGCATCAATCAGCTTACTCAGAGCTACCTGGCCCAGCAAGTCCTCTGCAGAAGGACCAGCATCTGTCTTGTGGGCAGAGCAGCTCATCCACAGCCCTAGCAACTCATGTGGGGAAACCCATCCAAGTTGAGCCCATCCAAGCTGCTCCAGAGTGACTAAGTGCCTCAGTTAGGGTCACAGGGGCCTATCCGCAACTGTGGCAGCCTTGCCCAGGGTGATAACATCAGCTGAGCAGCTTCAGAGAACCCTAGCATCTCTCTTGAAGGTTTGGGGTACTGCACACAACGACAGGCAATCTTATCTAAAATGGCCCACTCTGACTGAGGACCTGCAGCAAGACCCAACATCTTGTGGGTCCAGAGGCCTGCCCACAACCACAGCAGCCTCACCAAGAGTGGCAATTCCAGCGTAACAGCTATAGAGGACCCCAACATCCCGCTTGGGACCTAAGAGACCCACCCAAAACTGCTACCACATTGCCAAAGTGGCCCACATCAACAATAATGCTTCAGAGCAACCCAATGCCTCTCCTGAAGGTACAGGACCCCACCCAAATCCAGAAAACTTACCCAATGTCACCCATATTAGCAGTGGAGTTACAAAGCACCCCAATACGTCCTCTGGGGGCACAGGGCCCAGTTCAATCTGGGGACACAGGGCCCAGTTCAGAGGCCTAGTGACACTACTGACTCACCCACTTTAGCTGAGGTGTTGCTAAGCACTTCATTGTGTCCCTCAAAGCCAAAGATCCTAATACTGAAACCTAGAAATCTCACCAAGGGTCATCCATTGAAACTGAGGTGCTTCAGAACACCCCAGTGCATCTATCAGGGTTGTGGGATAGTGGCAAGGCACCAGCAGGTTCATTCGGGATCACTCATTTCAGCAAAAGAAAGATGGAGCACCCCAGACCTTTTCCAAACAGCTTGAGATCTTGCTTGTGGTCCCATGACCCTGCCCAGTGTCACTCATTTCAGTATGGACCTACTGAATGCCTATGCTGTGGAGGCACTCACAGTCAACTCTGACATGGAATGCAGTTAAAGTAATTATGCAGAGACTACACTACTGCATCTACCCAGAACTAAAACTAAACTACCCTAACCAACTGTCATAGAGCATATCTACAGGAGAGTATCTCCCCTCAAATGCCACTCCAGAATATTAGAAGAGGCAACTGTTCCACCAGATTCCCAGACATCAATGTAGGGAGACTAGAAATATATATTTATATAAAATAAATAAATATTTAAAATAAATATAAATTTATATATAAAATATAAAAAATATAAAATACATAAATATAATATATAAAATATATAAAATAAATAAATATATATATAAATATGTATTTCTAGTCTCCCTACCTTCATGTACATACACACATAATATTTATATTTTATATATAACATATTTATAACATATCAAATGTATATATCATAAATTTATATATTATATAAATTTATATATTAATATATGTTATATATAAATTATTAAATATATATATTATATACATCATGTGTATATATAAATAAATCTAGGGAGACTAGAAATATATATATATATATAATCATAACACCAATAAAATAATTCTTTAGCACCAAGCCCTAAATAGCAGGAAGTCTGAGAAGAAGTTTAAGCAATAATCTTAAGGAAACTCAATAAGATGCAAGAAAATTTAGATAGACAACAACAAAATGAAAAAAAAAAGTTGGATCTGAATGAGGAGTTCAACAGATAGATATGTTATAAAAGAACTAAGCAGAACACTTGGAACTGAGGAATTCATTCAACAAAATAAAAAGTGCATCTAGAGCTTAAGGAAAAGGCTAGAGCAAGAAGACAGAATTTCATAACTCAACGACAGGCTTTTTGAAATAACCCAGGTAGATTAAAAAAAAAAAAAAAGAGAAAAGAAAATGAAAAAGAGGTTTTAAAAAATGAAGAAAGCATATGATAGCTTTCAGACAACCTTAAGTGTACAAACATCCAAATTATGAGTCTTCCATAAGGGAAGGGGAAAGGAAAAGGCAAGAAAAACCTTATTCAATAAAATAATACCTGAAAATTTCCCAGTTGTTGGGAGAGATATGGACTTCCAGATCTGAAAGTCTCAAAGATCCCCAAACAGATTAAATCCAAAAAGATCCTCTCCAAGTTACATTGTAGTCAAGCTGTCAAAAGTCAAAGGCAAAGACAATTCTAAAAACAGCTAGATAAAACATCAAATCACCAAACACGATCTTCCATTAGACTAACAGCAGCTTCCTCAGCAGGAACCTTACAGGCCAGTAGATAATGGGATAATATATTCAAAGGTGTAAAAGACAAAAACTTCCAGCCAAGAAAAGATGCACAGTTTGCTGCTTTTCAGAAATGAAGAAGAAATAGTGCTTTTGCAAGACAAACAAAAACCACAGCAGTTCATCACCAAAAGATGATCCATGCAAGAAATCTTCAAGAGAATCTTACATCTGGAATCAAAAAAGTAATAATCACCATCAAAAATACATGAGTAATAATAAAACCCACTGGTAGAGCAGTTACACAAATAGAACAAGACAGAAGCTGTATCTAACCAATACAAAAAAACAACAAACACCAAAAACAAACAATAAAAGGGAAAGAAAGAAAGAAAGAAAAGATATGCAGAACAACCACTGAGAATTAATAAAACTGGTAAAGGGCCATGAAAATAGATTACATTATATAATGTTGAGTACATTAATTATCCTGATTTGAACATCGCATATTGCTCACAGGTATTGATATTCAATGCTGTAGCCCACAGATATGTCAATTCACCATGGTCAATTGGGATTTATCCCAGGGATGTGTGGATGGTTCAACATACATAAATCAATAAAGGTGATACAACACATCAACAATAACTACCCTAAATATAAATGGATTGAATTTCCCATTCAAAACACACAGACTAGCTGAATAGATACAAAAACTAGACCAGCTATATGCTGCCTACAAGAAATTCACCTCACCTATAAACTCTCATACAGACTAATAGCAAAGATAGGGAAACAGATATACCACACATAATGAAATCAAAAATGAGCAGGAGTAGGTTTTTTCATGTTGGATAAAATAGACTTTAAAAAAAAAAAAAACTATGAGAAGAGACAAATAAGGTCATTATACTATAAAGGGATCTATCCAGCAAGAGGATATAACAACCATACATATGTATGCACCCAAAATTGGAGCACCCAGACAGTAAAGCGGAGACTATTAGACCTAAATATAGAGAAAGACCCCAATACAATAATAGTTGGGGTTGTCATATCCCCCCTGTCAACACTGGACAGATCAT
>NW_007739427.1:33629-36522 GCF_000696425.1 Galeopterus variegatus | reverse complement strand
TTTCATATAAGGGAAAACTAAGAACTTGTCACCAACAAAGCAGTACACTGTGAAAAATGTGCTTAGAAGTTTTAAGTGGTGCGATGATAAGTCTCGTCAATATGACTCTATTTCCGGACATGTAACCTAGCTTGAAGGAATGAAAAAGAATCCGTAAAACTAAATTTAGGCCTTCACAATTGTGTGACCTGTGTCCAAATCCTGCTCACACACAACCTGAAGTAATCAATCAATGCAAGCATTTGGGTTCTGTTTTCTGTTTGGAGTGGAGAGTCAATGAGAAGGTATGTGGGTTGACGGTGGGAAACTGGATAGCAACAAGAAAAAAACAACAGCAGATGTTTTGAGCATATGCCATGTGCTGAACACTCAGATAAGTACTGCGAGCTTGTGTGTACTTCTTACAATGCCCCCTTCGAAAGTGCTGTTATTGGCTATTACAGATGAGACTGATTAGCATGACACCACATTGCAAAGGGAGTGGGGGATTAGGACTCCAAACCAGGTCTAGCCTGGTTGTACAATTTGTACATGAGGTTACAGAATAAACAAACAAACAAAAAACAAGAACACAAGGCATCTGAAATGGATACACTTCAGTTTGGCCNCCACAGCAGCTTGGCTTCTGGCCCAGCCAGTCAAGAATATAGTTACAATAACTTCACCATGGACCTCCATGTTGCACAAATACATGGGGATCTGATTTGCCCCCTCCATAGCAATCAGTGAAGATGTCTCCTTCCTCCTTTAGGAAAGCTCTGTTTGCCTCTTCTGTGTACTTAACCACAGCCTTCTTCGAAAGCTCCTACTCTACTGCACAGCATAGAAATACCATGTAATCCCAAGGCTTGACCACAGGCCATTTCTTTCCTCATTCTTATTTTTTACAAAGCTAAGTGCTGGAACTAGAAAGGCAAAGTCTGTGTCCTGCTTTGATCACTGAGAGTTGTGTGACTTTGTGCAAGTTACTTCCCCTATGCCNGAGGTTCCCGGCCAATGGCCTGGCTGAACTCCCAGGAATAGCCAGCACTCACTTGCCATCTGGGATGTAGAACAATCAGGCCGTCCCATCTGACTCTATATGGAACTGAGGTGCTGCAATTGTTAATGCTTGATACAGGATAGTCACAGCCTCCTCCACCCTCCACACATACTTTTTGATTGCCATTCAGCTGGATCAATAATGTTTGCTTATCCTTTGTTTCAGAGAGATTAAAACAAAATCACTGTTGCTGCAAAACAGTTTCCGGTCAAAAAATGAACAAATTGTGAACATGTTTGAATCTATAAGACAGACGAAGGATTCCAGACACCATGACTACTTGGCTAATGAGCTTGGTTTTAGACAGGAGTATTTGATACACTATAGACGAGAAAAACTCCAGTGTGGATGTAACAACTATATTGGAGAAGAATAACTTTAAAATATTTTCTAAGAAAATATGGCCCCTGGAATTTGTGTTTTTGTTTGTTTATTGGTGGAAAAGGCAAAATGTCAGCTTTGTGGAGATAGAATTTAAATTCAATAAAGTGCACAGCTTGAGTGTACAGTTTGATGAGTTTTGACAAATGGGCATGCTGTGGTTTGAATGTCCCCCAAGTTTGTGTTGGAACTTAACTCTCAATACGGTGGTGGAACATGGGGCCTTAAAGAGGTGATTGGATTGTAAGGACAGTGCCCTGGTGAATGGTTTGATCCATTCATGGAGTAATGGGTTGATGGCTTAATGGGTGGACATGGGTGTGGTTCTGATGGCTTTATAAGGAAAGCAAGCGAGAAGTTTAAGTTGCTTGCTCAGTCCATTCTGGTCATGTGATACCTTGATTGCCACAGGACCCTGGAGAGAGTTCTCACCCCGAAGACGGCCTTCACCAGATGCGCCCCCTGTACCATGGGCTTCCCAGCCTCCAGAACTGTAAGAATAAAATAATTTTTCTTCATGCATTACCCAGTTGCAGGTATTCTATTATAAGCAACAGAAAACAGACTAATACAGTGTGCATCTGTGTGACTATAGTTCCAATCACAATATAGAGCATTTCCATCACCTCGGCTAGTTCTCTCTCGGACCTTTGCGGTGACCCAGCCCCTCCTCATCCCGCAGGCAATGATCAGATTCCCTCACTATCATTACAGATTGATTTTGCCAGTCCTATAACTTCATGTTATTGATGTCATACCTTATGTAACCTTTTGTATCTGGCTTCACTCAAGGAACATAACGCTTTTGTGGTCCAGCTGTGTTGTAGAATACATCCGTGAACTGTTGCTTTCTTACTGATAAATTCCATGCACGTATCTCTGTGTGTTTATTATGGGTTGGGTTGTTTACAGTTGTTTTATGTTTGTTTGTGTTAATGTTATGAATAAAATTTGTAAGAACTTTTTAAAAAATGGAAGAGAATAAATCATCCGTCAAGAGTCAATTCCTGTAGGGCATTTCTATAGTCATCAGTAGGATCCATTTTGGTACAGTCAAATGCTATGTCTTGCACTACAGAGCTGGGGCTAGGGCCACTGTGTGCTGAACCTCTTTTGCCCACCTGGAATTTCCTACTGAGTACCTTGGTTAATCCTCCTGATGCTGCTGTGAGGCATACAGTCACCCTCATGAAAACAGATGCACTAGTTTCCTGATGTAGAATAGGGCTCCAGCATCTTGTCTGGGGCAGGGCCTACCTTTCCCAGTCCTGCCTGCAGTCTCTCCAGACCCAGCATAGGGCATTCTTCTCCCCCTTAGGAACACTCTCTGATCCCTTCAGAGCCAACCATTCCAGAAGAGCCTTCTGCATGTGTGGTTTTAATTTCCTCACCTCTCATTCATGTTCTCTCCACAGCAGCTTGGCTTCTGGCCCAGCCAGTCAAGAATATAGTTACAATAACTTCACCATG
>NW_007739427.1:27106-32944 GCF_000696425.1 Galeopterus variegatus | reverse complement strand
CTGTGTCCTGCTTTGATCACTGAGAGTTGTGTGACTTTGTGCAAGTTACTTCCCCTATGCCGTGGTGTCCTCATCTGTTAAATGCTGATAAGGATAGTACTGAACTCAAAGAGTCATTGAAGAAAACAGAGTTCCTAGAGTTAGAGACTTTGACCAGGGTCTGGAATATGGTAGCTGTCCAATACATATTATCCATTAACCCCATTCCTTTGATTATTTAAATAGATCTGGGGACAGAAGATGTCAGAGGGGCCCCTGAAGTAGAATATGGGGACAAGCATCATGTCTGAAGGATAAAGAGAGGGTGGCATGGCTGGAGGGAATGAGACAGAGGTGCTAGGAGATGAAGCCAGGTAGCCACATAAGCCAGCACATCCAGGGCCACGTGGGACAGGACAAGATGAGGAGCTGACATTTCTTTTAAGCCCACTGGGAACTCATTGGTGGGTTTGTGTTAGGAAAATGGTGTCACCTGATTGAGGTTTTAAAATTATCACTTTAGATGCCATGTGGTCTGTGAGTAGGGGAGCTCGTTTGGAAGCATGTGGCCAGTTTGGAAGCTGTCCAGGTATCCAGTGAAGGATGATGGCGAATCAGGCCACAGGTTGACAGTGCGGGTATAGAGAAGTAGACAGAATCGGAGTGCATATTAACAGTTCAGAAAAGAGCCATGTCCATGGCACAAGCATTTACAGAAGGCACAAACACCGGCTCAGACACTGTGGGGTGGGGAGTGTGGCTTCCCTGGGGCCAAGAAGGAACACAGGCTTAGGATTTCCCAGTGTGGATGCAAGCATCAGACAGTTAGGCTTCCCCGAAAGCTGGGACTGAACTTGACTGTTTTATGTTCTCACAGTGATGCCTTATCCAGTGTGTGTGTGTGTGTGTGTGTGTGTGTGTGTGTGTGTGTGTGTGTGTGTGTGTGTGTGAGAGAGAGAGAGAGAAATGCTACAAATAAACACTGGATGGCCAAAGCAAAGTGAGAAAACTGTCATTTAGAATCAAACAAAACACTGTTGTTGGTTATGTAAAGTGGCACATCCATTTGGAAGTCACTTGAGCAGTTCCTATAGAAAGGTTCAATGTGCAGGCACTTGGAACCAGCAGTTCCACTCTGAGGGACTCAAACTAAATGAACACAATAACTAGAACAAGGAGGTGCATGCACAAGAGGCAGAGCTGACAAATCTTGTCTCAGTGCCCAGCACCACTGCATACTTCCTGAATGACTTTGGGCACATTCTTTTGTCTGGGAGCCTCAATTTTCTCATGGTTGAATTAGGAGTATTAATATTAACAACTCCTAGGATTACTATGCAGGTTCAGTAAGATTTTGCAAGTAAATCTCTAAGCAAGCATGTGGTGGAATCCACTTATGAAGGTGACTGCATACGGGCAGGAACCAACACATTCACTGTGGCATCCACAGTGCCTGGCCCAGGGCACCGAACAGAAGCATGCAGGGAGCATCAGAGGCCCCGTGCATCTCTGGCCTCCCAGAATATACTGTCGCTGTGAGAACACAACCAGCTGCTTTTCTTACATCTTTGTGAAACACCTGGAATTACCAGTCGCTTAGAACCCCTCCTATGATGGGTGAAACAACTGCCTGCAGACATCCCAAGAGGCCGCCTAAGGGGCCAAATGATGAAACCAGAGAGCAGGAGAGTAGAGTTCTGATGGAAGGAGCCTTGCCCAAAGGAACTCAGGAGACAGGCACACAGACCCCTTACTTCCTCTGACCCATGGGCCACTCTAAGCTGTGGTTGCTCCAGGCAGCCCATCCAGAGAAGTCCTGCGTGCCAAGTGACACACACTGAGTAGGCTGCTGTGTCTCTGCACTGCCTGTCCTGAAGTGAGAACCAGTGTCGTGACAGGTCACTCTGCTTCAAGCAATGTGGCCTCATTCTTTGCCTCCATCAGTCGGCCCTTACCCTTGCTGCCCTGCGTGTGCAGCACACAGATCAAGTGTCGGCTCTGTGAAGCCTTGCCTGGGCTCTTCCTGGAGAACCCAAAGTGGGATGCAGTGTCTGGGTGTGGTGGAATCTCATGGGTATTTGTTGAATAACGGAATGGGATTTGGAGAATGTGGGAGTGATGTCTGGAGCTCAGGTGTGATCATGGGAGGCATCAGTGATTAAACGAGGATGAGATGGGTGTGGGCAGAGGGGGCGGGAAAGAGAGGAGACCACCTTCCCACGATCACAGTGTGAACAAAGACACTAAGGCTGGAAAAGATAGAGATCAGCAAAGGTATGAGCAATGATTGGTGCTGAGGGGAAAAGGTGGGAAGTCAGGTAAACCAGGTGATGGGATTCTTCAAATATTAAGCTTGGGTCTTCAAAGTATAAGAGCAGAAAGAGTCAGAGTTTAGGAAGGTGTATGAACACAACTGCCCTAAAGATAAATGTGCTGAAGGTTGCTCTACAGTCAGGGAAACAGATGAGAAAGCTCTTGCTGGAGCTTTCCAGAAGAGTGAGCGGGAGCAGTGGGCTGAGTGACAGTCGTAGGAATATGGCTTTTCCATGGATTCCCCCTTCACAGCTCTGAGCACTGTCTCCTCCTAAATCCTTCCTCGGAGCTCTGTGCTCTTCTGCCCAGTTAATATGTACTGACTGGTTGAGTCTCTAGGGTTGGTGTGACCCTCTTCTGGATATGGTGGGGGATCCAGAGGAGGAAAGGGCTGGGGTTCCTACCCCCAGTGGTCCAGGATGCTTGCGGGAGAGGTGACTTATTGGTGCAATGAATTCAGGGGCTGCCCTAAAATGTCTTGTACTGACGTGCTCAGGTGCAGGACATGGAGGTGTCCATTCTCTGAGAATCTGAGGTTCTCCCAAGAAGACCCAGATGGGTTAGGAGCTTGGGTAGGAGGTGAAATATTCAAATAGCCTAGGCCTTTTCCTTGGGAAGTAAGAAAACCTTCAACATCCATTTGTGGTATAGAAATCTCAGCTCAGTGTGGGGTGGGGTGGGAGTTGGGGCATGTGAGAAACAGAACAGTCACATCGGGCAACCCATTAATGAGAATTGGACATATATTTATTTCATTACCTACAATTATGTATTGAGCATCTTTAGACCATGACAGCATAACCGTCTATCAACTATTAAACCCGCACTATAATTACTTTAACTCAGTGATTAACTGGGTCTCAGAATCTGTGCATCTTGCATGCACATCATTCCTCTCCATGGTATAATTAGCTTGACTGATACATTTTATTTCCCGAGCTGCAGGTTTACTGTCCTGGAGGTGATGAAGTGGCTGATTCTCACTCATATGCTCAGGATGCATCTCAGTGCGGTCCTCAGAGGGAAATGAGATGCAGAAAGTGAAACAGACCTGCATTAACTAACCAGAAATGATCCATGTGTGTTCTAACTGCTAGATAAAGGTTAACTGGCACTGAAGAGAGAAGCAGATGATGTTAGGGAAGCCAAGTATATCTTTATTCACTGTAAAAACAGTAATCCTGTGTTATGTGTAACTGTATACTGTAGACTGGTTGTATTCATATACATATGAATACACATACGAGTATGTATGTATGTATATATGTGTGTCCGTTAGTGTTTGTGTACAAGTGTGTTTAATGTGAGAGTGTGTGTGCATGCATATACAGGGTTTTTTTGCGTGTATGTATAATGTGAGTGTGCATATGGTTTTATGTTTGTGTATACAATGTATGTATATAATGCATGCGTGTCCAAAACTGGAGACACTAGTTAAGCACAGCAGTGGGGACGGGGATAAGGAATAAAGGTGGTAAGGCGCCCTGGGACTAGCAAAAGCAGGAAGGTGTCACCACCCCTACAGATGAAGAGGTGAGGGAAGGAAACCAGAATCCAGTGAGAGCTGAAGGTGTGGAAGAAGGCTCTCTTGGCTGACCCCAGCCACCATCCAGCCACAGGGGAAGCCTGGGAGATGCATTCTGTAGGGCTCAGCCCGGTGGGACAAGGGTGGGGGGGCAGGGGGAGCAGGGCACAAAGAACACACCCAGTAAGGACCAATGTGCGTCTCCCTCACAACCCTGTGCTGCTTTGGCTGGGTGAACACCTTAGAGGAGTTCTTGCAAGTGGCACCGAGAAACATGCATAGAAAATGAGCTACGCTGGACATGTAACAGCAAAAAGAAAGTGGAAACCACCCACATGTCCAGAAGAAAGGAGGGAGGAGAAATACACAGCCGTGAAAATGAACCAAACATAGCTAGAGGCATGAAGAGGGTGAATCTCAAAAATGTGTTCAGTACAAGAAGCAAGTCGTAGANACCACCCCTACAGATGAAGAGGTGAGGGAAGGAAACCAGAATCCAGTGAGAGCTGAAGGTGTGGAAGAAGGCTCTCTTGGCTGACCCCAGCCACCATCCAGCCACAGGGGAAGCCTGGGAGATGCATTCTGTAGGGCTCAGCCCGGTGGGACAAGGGTGGGGGGGCAGGGGGAGCAGGGCACAAAGAACACACCCAGTAAGGACCAATGTGCGTCTCCCTCACAACCCTGTGCTGCTTTGGCTGGGTGAACACCTTAGAGGAGTTCTTGCAAGTGGCACCGAGAAACATGCATAGAAAATGAGCTACGCTGGACATGTAACAGCAAAAAGAAAGTGGAAACCACCCACATGTCCAGAAGAAAGGAGGGAGGAGAAATACACAGCCGTGAAAATGAACCAAACATAGCTAGAGGCATGAAGAGGGTGAATCTCAAAAATGTGTTCAGTACAAGAAGCAAGTCGCAGAAGAACACGTATTTTATTTCTATCTATTATAGCTCAAAGCAGACAAAACCCATCACATATATCACCTCTGGTGAGACTTTGAAGAGAATAATTAAAACTAAGTTTAGGAGAGTCATTGCCTGAAAGGATGGTCCAGGCGTCACCTGGGTAGGGATAGAGTGGGGGCCTCTATAATACCAGACCTGCTGCACGTCTTACTCTTTAAGTAGACACATTTTAGATTTGTATAAATGTGTTCATATAGTTCAGTGTAAATTCTTTCTTTCTTTAATTTTATTTTGTCAATATACAATGTGGTTGATTATTATGGCCCATTACCAAAACCTCNTGCTCTCCCTGGGGGAGGGGGGATTAATGAGTGAGTTCTCCCTCTATTAGTTCCCACGAGAACTCACTGCTTAAAAAGACCCTGGCACCTCCTCTCTCTCTTGCTTCCTCTCATCATGTGATCTGCTTGTACCCCCTGGCTCCCTGCTGCTTTTCCGCCATGAGTAGTAGCAGCCTGAGGCCTGTGCCAGATACAGCTCTGCCAGAATAAGCCAAATAAACCTCTTTCCNAGTTGGAACCAGCCCAAATGTCCATCATCAGATAGGTGGATACGGAAAATGTGGTATATCTACACAATGTAAATTCATTTTTAAAAGTTAATTGTGGTAGGCACCTTGAGCATTGGAATATGAGAATCCTGATAAAGACACAGATACATGCTCACTTCCCTGATAAAGAATAGTGTTGTTCTCATCTGGACAGGGAGAAGACTGAGCAAATATCTGCATGGGATTCAGTAGCCTGGAAACAAATGGAATCCAACATTTTTGCCCCCATGCTTCTCTGTCAGCTCACACTGACTTCAGGCTAGGGAAGTAAATTCTGAGCTTGGTTCAAGCATGGTCCTACTTGGGAAGTGGAAGCAAGCTCAAAAATAGAAGCTGCTTCATTGTAGCCACATCCAGAGTTGCCTTAAAGGACAGTGTCAAGAGAAATCCTTTCTGGAGGGCAGAACTTCCAGTGGAACACTGATGGAGTTTGGATGTGTTGTTCCCTCCAAAACTCATGTGGAAATTTGATTCCCAATGTGGCAGTGTTGGAAACTGATTGAGT
>NW_007739427.1:0-25965 GCF_000696425.1 Galeopterus variegatus | reverse complement strand
TTTATAAATTACCCAGTCTCAGGTATTTCTGTTATAGCAACACAGAATGGACTAAAACAAACACCTAGTCATTCACTTCACCTGGAAGGAAACATGGTTCAAGGCAAGAATATATATGGATATCTTGATGCTGGTGAGAGGCCTGGAACTAAAAGGAAACTCCAGAACAAAGGATGTCTGGGAAAGAGGCGTGTGATTGGCATATGGGATTGGTTACCATATGCTGTAACAGAAGTACCACACATCTAGTGGTTGGAACACCACAAATGCATTATCTTACACTTCCATAGGTCAGAAATCAGAAATAGGTCTCACTGGGCTAAAAGTCAAGGGTTTATAGTGCTCTTATTTCTAGAGGTTCTAGGGGAAATCTGTTTGCTTGCCATTTCTCATTACAGTTTTTAGAGGCTGCCACATTCCTTGGCTATAACTTCTCCTTCCATCTTCCAAGCCAGCAATGGCCAGTCAAGTCATTTCCGCATCCCAAAATTTTGACACCGACTCTTCTGCCTCCCTCTTTTATCTTTGGAGGACCCTTGTGAATATGTTTGGCCTGACTGGATAGTCCAGTATGATCTATTTATTTTAAAGTCAGATGATTAGTAACCGTAATTCCATATGCAGCCTTAATTCCTCTTTTCTATGTAACATATCACATTCACGTTTCTGGGGATTAGGATGACTGAATCTTTTGGGGAGCATTCTGCCTTTCATGGATACATAATGTGAAAATACTATGACATGTTAATATTCACCAAATGGAAGGAAAAACTGAACAAGAATTCAGGAAAAAAAATGACTCAGCCGATTGAAATTAGATTGTCTTTGTCACTAGCCACCCCACAACTGGAACAACAGGCACATGTACAGAAGGACCATGGCAGGACAGATGAGGATACACACAAACCCAACAGCATGGACTCCACTGCCCAATGCTGGTCCA
This sequence comes from Galeopterus variegatus, assembly GCF_000696425.1. Classification (NCBI taxonomy): domain Eukaryota; kingdom Metazoa; phylum Chordata; class Mammalia; order Dermoptera; family Cynocephalidae; genus Galeopterus; species Galeopterus variegatus. The sequence goes on along the minus strand of NW_007739427.1, from coordinate 25,022 downwards.
GTGACAGCCACTTCTGAGTGAACACCTGCCATCAGCAGACAGCCATGCTGAGCCCAGTAAGGTAATATCCTCAGGGAGGTGATGTCAGACCAGGTTCTCTGGGAAGCAGACGCCAAGATTGGGTTCAAATGCAGGTGATTTACTGGGGGTCGTGCCTGTAAGAGGAAGAGGTGCAGAGGAATGCAAGGACAGATTGGGCTTGACCTGGGAACTCTGGATCCCGTGACATGTCTGCAGTTGAGGGCAGCCAAGAGCAAGCAGAGCAGAGGAGGAGGGAGAGATAACTGTCCCCTTGGTGAGTCCTCCTAAGCTCCTTGCCCCAGGAACTATTGTTTTGGTGTTTGTGGTTGGGGAAGAGAGACCATTGTTGCTGATACCTTTCAGACCATTCCCACATCTCTGATCTTGTGCAGCTGGTGCTGTCATTCCTGCTCCTATTTCCTGGAGAATGAAATGCATCAGCTTCTGAGAACTGCTTCCTCCTGTTGATTTAGTGCAGCACAGGCAGGTCCCAGGAGGCTCCTGTGTCTGCCTTTCTCCCCTTCCCACCCCCAACGGGTGACCTGGGAAGCTGAGGCTCTGGTGCTCAGGGGCTGCTGGTACAGCAAATGGTCAGTTGGAGGGCATCAGAAAGCTCTGTCCATTGGGAAGCTGAGGCTCTGGTGCTCAGGGGCTGCTGGTACAGCAAATGGTCAGTTGGAGGGCACCAGAAAGCTCTGTCCAAGGGCCATAAACTCAGGCTTCCAGCAACCCTTAACAGGGAGTGTCCCATGCGATGACGTAATGGTGCCCATTAATGAATGTTTTCTCTACCACATGTCAGCCACTAACCTGCAGTTAGCAGCAGATGTACAGCCAGCGTGTATTGGGAGGCAAATGTTTTCATCCAGCATTTGGATTTGGGAACGTTTTTCCTCTACTTGCTTTTGAAGAATGTGAACTTGGCATGAGAAAAAAATATACTCTATTCACTTAATTCCAAATCTACCACTCCCATTTCAGCTCAGGACTTGAATGCTGTGTTAATTGTTATGCATCCCACTGTACCATTCAGGAACATTTTTCCCTAAGGAGGTATTTAGTGATGAGCAAAATAGCAATTCCATTCTTATTACTTTTTAATTTATTTTTTCTGATTGTGTTGTCTGTCAGCAAATAACCTGAGTAATAATGAGCATTCTATTCTGTAGGGCCCAGAGTCAATCATAACCATAGAGACATCACACTTTGGACTTGCTAATGATGACCTCCCATCTCCAGTATGGAGGAAACTGTAAAGTTCCTGGTCTGAATGCTGTTGCTAGCTTGCTGTGTGCCAGGGGCAGGTCATGGTCCTCTCTCAGCATTGTTTTCATCATCTCTCAAAGAAGGGAATTATCCTAAATGGTGGCTGTGACCCATGACCCATGACCCATGAGCTGAATCCAGCCCTTAAATGTGTTTTCTCTAATATATATTTTTCTTGTTCTTTCTTATGGAAAACTTAAAACATATGTAAATGTAGCAAGAACAGTCTAATGAATTTCACGTACCCATAACCTGGTTTCTACCATCATTAACAAGTGGCCAGTCTTATTTCGATCGCATTTCTACCCTCTGTGCAACTATCCCCCAGATTATACTGAACCAAGTCTCAGACATCGTATAATTTTATGTGTAAATACTTTTAATAGGTGTCTCTGAAAGGTAACTCATTTTTCAGCACTGTCATAGTACCATGAACACCTAAAAACTGAACAATATCTTTAACTATCCAGTGTTCAAATTTCCATAATTGTGTCATACATATCTTTATTTTTTACAATTGATTTGTTAGAATTGAGATCCAAACAAGCAGGATTAGCATTCATGAAGCCTTGAACAAATGGGAAGACTGTCTACCACATGTTTCAATATTTTTTTTTTAATTTACTATGAGCATATACATTAGTACAAATCTTGTTTTTGTTTTAAATAAAGCAAACAAGTTGGTAAATAAATGCTCCATTTTCCTAGTTGCTCCATTTCCTAGGTCTTCATATACAGCTACAAGACCAGGTCTAAATTTAGAATTCTTGGAATTCTAGGAATTCTGCTCCAGAACCAATGCTCATGCCCAGTTCTTCTCCACTCCTTGCATTTGGTTAATATCTCTAAGTCTCTGTCTCTGTCTCTCTTTTTTTATTTTTAATTTTTTGTAATTTTGTTTATATTTTTTTCTTTGTAATGTTTTTCTTTGTAATTGCAACACATTATCACTAATCATTAACCAATTATAAATTAATTATTAGTAACTGTTATTTGCCTGGCAGGGTTTCTTGCATTTTTGTTTTGCTGTTTGTATCCCATTGATATTTTATAATGGATTTCTCTTTCTCCTGTATTTCCCATTCTGTTAATTAGTCGATTAGACCTTCAGCTTTGATCAAATTCATGTTCAAATTTTTGGTGAGTGCATTTTTCAGGGATCTCCATAGAAAGAGAGTGAATAGGAGATCTATATCTATATTATCTGTCTATCTGTCTACACATATGTGAAAAGATTTATACATGGTTATGGAGGCTGGGAACTCTCAGGATCTGCTGTCTATAAGTGGGAGATCCAGAAAAGCTGGTGGTGTAATTCAGTCTGAGTCCAAATGCCTGAGAATTGGGGTGGGTGGTGGGGATAGAAAGATGTAAGTCCTGGTCTGAGTCCGAAGCCTGAGAACTAGGAGCCCTGATGTCTCAGGTCAGCATAAGATAGATGTCCCAGCTCAAGCAGAAAGAACAGATCTATCCCCCACACCTTTTTTTCTATTTGGGCTCTCAATGGATCAGATGAGGCTCACCCACACTGGTGAGGGTGGGTCTTCTTCACTCAGTCCTCTGATTCAAATGCTAATCTCTTCCAGAAACACCCTCACAGACACACCCAGAAGTAATGTTTTACTAGCTACCTGGGCATCCCTTAGCCCAGTCAAGTTGGCATGTAAAATTAGCCATCATGGGAANAAAGAGAGTGAATAGGAGATCTATATCTATATTATCTGTCTATCTGTCTACACATATGTGAGAAGATTTATACATGGTTATGGAGGCTGGGAACTCTCATGATCTGCTGTCTATAAGTGGGAGATCCAGAAAACCTGGTGGTGTAATTCAGTCTGAGTCCAAATGCCTGAGAATTGGGGTGGGTGGTGGGGATAGAAAGATGTAAGTCCTGGTCTGAGTCCGAAGCCTGAGAACTAGGGGCCCTGATGTCTCAGGTCAGCATAAGATAGATGTCCCAGCTCAAGCAGAAAGAACAGATCTATCCCCCACACCTTTTGTTCCATTTGGGCTCTCAATGGATCAGATGAGGCTCACCCACACTGGTGAGGGTGGGCCTACTTCACTCAGTCCTCTGATTCAAATGCTAATCTCTTCCAGAAACGCCCTCACAGACAAACCCAGAAGTAATGTTTTATTAGCTACCTGGGCATCCCTTAGCCCAGTCAAGTTGGCATGTAAAATTAGCCATCATGGGAAAGCACTTCATATGTGGTGCTCTTTACTTCCCATTTCAGCACAGTAAGACACTCATGCTGTTTGTGTCCTGTTTACTGAAATTAAGATTGGTCAGTGAGCTCAGGGGTTTAAAAATCTTGGTTTTCTAACATTCCTTCATAATTATGGGCTGAATTTGTCTAAAAAGAAAAAAAAATTCCTGATTTAAAAACAAAAATCTGTTCTGGTTACCCTATTTATCGAATAAGGTATTCCTCAACAGCTTGTGCAGTAAATGTTAGGTAAACACTTTCACCCCTTATTACCAGTTATCCATTGTAATAAGTTGATTTCTTAGCATCCTTTAAAGGCTCTGAGGAAGGAACTAGAGTTTGGTGTGTTCGAGGGACAAAGGGGAGCCTGAAACAGGTCTAAGGTGGGAGAGGAAGAAGGATAGCAGTTAAGTCAAGAGCAGAGTCTTCATCTCTATCTTGGTCAGAATATTTGGATTACAAAATTTATGCTGTTTTTGTGGCCTGAATTGACTATGAAAAGATCCATTACTTATCAGTGAGCAAAATGCTCACTTTAGGTTTTTTGGAGTTTTCATAAAGGACAAGGGGAAAATGCTCAATTAATACACTTGAAACCATAAGGAGGAGACAAACTAAAATTATGCTTTGATCTCATGCTACAAGTTATATGTTCAATGTGCCAGATGCATGTGGAATTGGGAGGAAATGATAGAAGAAATATAAATTATATAAATATAATTGCAAAATTATAACCTGTGTTACCTCCTCTATTCCACCTGTCCCCATTGTCCCCTTCAGGTGAGGCTGCAGCAGTGTTGAGCTGGGCTCTTGTCTTCTCTGTGGATTCATGGTCCCAGGGTCATGAAAATCAGGAGGAGGACCCAGTGGGGCTCGGGGGTGTCGACTTACAGTTTGAGGGGCTTGATCCACCTCACTTCAGTTGCTCTTAGCAAACTCCTTTGCAGCAGGTATGACAGATGTCCCTTCTTTATTTTAAAGGTGGGGAAATCAAACAGGTAGGACTGGTGCAACAGCACCATTGTGCATTGGGGGAAGATCTGTGCGTTGCTCACTCCAGTACTCATGATGGGATGACCCTTGCTTTCCTAGGTGCTGGTGAATGGAGCTGTGATCCTGTGCAGTTAAAGACAGTGGATAATTCAGCTTCACTCACTGTGCTATTCATGAAATGTTTTGGTTAGAGTAAGGACTGCAATTGTTTTCAAGTATGCAAATTAAAGAAAATTTCAAACTCCCTTGAATTGAGACTCTTTCAAAGCAGTTCCAAAAGCTCTTATAAAAACCATCAACTTCACCCCCACAAGGAAGGAAGATCTGGGTTGCGAGAAAGGAATTAAGATATTTCAGCAGGTCCTGAAACTATGGAGTCAAACCATAGCCCAGCACTGATGAATTTTGATCTAGTCGACATTGGTCGATACAATCCACTTAGCATGACATCACAAGCTGGAGAAAGAGGAGCCCAGAGATCTCATTATCATGAGCTGTCTTGGAAAGTTTGGGAACAAGTTCTGAATTAATTAAAATTCCACTTAAATAATGAGCATTTGCTATCTGTTTTATCGTTGAGCTGTGTCAAGAGAAGCAACCAGGCTCCCTCCTATGGAATGCCTGGTGGCAGTGGGCCTGTCTTTCTTTGCTTAGAGAAGAAGTGAGAGTGTTATTTTTAACTCCTTACTACTGGAGGAAACACACACGTCTGGAACATTGTAGGGNTCTAAAAAGAAAAAAAAATTCCTGATTTAAAAACAAAAATCTGTTCTGGTTACCCTATTTACCGAATAAGGTATTCCTCAACAGCTTGTGCAGTAAATGTTAGGTAAACACTTTCACCCCTTATTACCAGTTATCCATTGTAATAGGTTGATTTCTTAGCATCCTTTAAAGGCTCTGAGGAAGGAACTAGAGTTTGGTATGTTCGAGGGACAAAGGGGAGCCTAAAACAGGTCTAAGGTGGGAGAGGAAGAAGGATAGCAGTTAAGTCAAGAGCAGAGTCTTCATCTCTATCTTGGTCAGAATATTTGGATTACAAAATTTATGCTGTTTTTGTGGCCTGAATTGACTATGAAAAGATCCATTACTTATCAGTGAGCAAAATGCTCACTTTAGGTTTTTTGGAGTTTTCATAAAGGACAAGGGGAAAATGCTCAATTAATACACTTGAAACCATAAGGAGGAGACAAACTAAAATTATGCTTTGATCTCATGCTACAAGTTATATGTTCAATGTGCCAGATGCATGTGGAATTGGGAGGAAATGATAGAAGAAATATAAATTATATAAATATAATTGCAAAATTATAACCTGTGTTACCTCCTCTATTCCACCTGTCCCCATTGTCCCCTTCAGGTGAGGCTGCAGCAGTGTTGAGCTGGGCTCTTGTCTTCTCTGTGGATTCATGGTCCCAGGGTCATGAAAATCAGGAGGAGGACCCAGTGGGGCTCGGGGGTGTCGACTTACAGTTTGAGGGGCTTGATCCACCTCACTTCAGTTGCTCTTAGCAAACTCCTTTGCAGCAAGTATGACAGATGTCCCCTCTTTATTTTAAAGGTGGGGAAATCAAGCAGGTAGGACTGGTGCAACAGCACCATTGTGCATTGGAGGAAGATCTGGGGCCATGCTCTGTGCGTTGCTCACTCCAGTACTCATGATGGGATGACCCTTGCTTTCCTAGGTGCTAGAGAATGGAGCTGTGATCCTGTGCAGTTAAGGACAGTGGATAATTCAGCTTCACTCACTGTGCCATTCATGAAATGCTTTGGTTAGAGTAAGGACTGCAATTGTTTTCAAGTATGCAAATTAAAGAAAATTTCAAACTCCCTTGAATTGAGACTCTTTCAAAGCAGCTCCAAAAGCTCTTATAAAAACCATCAACTCCACCCCCACAAGGAAGGAAGAGAAGAGGCTCTGGTTTGCAAGAAAGGAATTAAGATATTTCAGCAGGTCCTGAAACTATGGAGTCAAACCATAGCCCAGCACTTATGAATTTTCATCTAGTCGACATTGGTCAATACAGTCCACTTAGCATGACATCACAAGCTGGAGAAAGAGGAGCCCAGAGATCTCATTATCATGAGCTGTCTTGGAAAGCTTGGGAACAAGTTCTGAATTAATTAAAATTCCATTTAAATAATGAGCATTTGCTATCTGTTTTATTGTTGAGCTGTGTCAAGAGAAGCGACCAGGCTCCCTCCTATGGAATGCCTGGTGGCAGTGGGCCTGTCTTTCTTTGCTCAGAGAAGAAGTAAGAGTGTTATTTTTAACTCCTTACTACTGGAGGAAACACACACGTCTGGAACATTGTAGGGGGAACTATCAGCTGTTCACTTGAGAAATGGCCTGAGGTCATTTATGCATCATTTTCCACCTATTTTGACACTGCTCATTGCTGTAAACAATATAGGCAACAAAAATCCAGCCCATTTAATCTCCCCAAATTATATCCTCTCAGTCTGTCATGGAGAATTTGTTTAATGCAGTCTCTACTTTTATCGGGTAGTGAAACCAAGAGGGATGGCAACCTCATGGGTACACTAGCCTAGAGACTCAGCTGAGGTAAGGGAGTTCTAACTCACAAAATGTGTAGACAAGCTTGATGTCAGCCTGGGTTCTGAGAAAGGGTGGATATTTGTAAACTGGAAAACAATTACTTGCATTCTCAATTGACTACAAAGGCTTGGAGCTTTATATGGGTTCACTTATTAGGTTAACAAAAGGTAATTCCACATGTCTATTTTCCTGATGAACTTCTCGCAGATGGTGGTGTAGGGTAATTGAGACTCTCACATGAGCTGAAAAGAAGTCAGCCAGATTCCCACCATCCTTAATTTTCACATAACCATGTTTTGGTTGTCTGGCAGTCTTTCTTTATGGAAAATGTCCATTGCATAGTTCAGGTCAGAGCTCTGGACTGAATAAAAGCATCAGAGGCGTTTGTCCACTTTCCTGGGTTTGAGCTACAAGAATAAATGCCAACACTCACAAAGAATCACACAAAGGAAAATTGTTAGAATCATTCCTAGAAAAGATAGGACATGTATGCTAAAGTCACGATTACATTCTTACTCCACATAGGCAGTGTTCTCAATTTTGAATTTTTATAGTCTCTGAAAAGCCTGCTACAATGTGCGAGTATCTTCTTCACTGACCTGTCACAGGTCTTGGAATTTCCAATTACAATCTCGATTTCTCTGGACTTCTCATGCTACCGTGTATTAGTACCAAGTAACAGAATGTTCAACTAGAAGACTTTAAACAATGGGCATTATTATCTCATACATCAAGAAGCCTAAAGCCAGGCAGTCTATGGAGACTCAGGGGTTCTTCCATGTCTCTAAGAACCCCTACGGTCTTTCCCTCTTACCACTGCACCCTCCTCAGCATATTGTCTGGCTTGATCTTGCCTTTTCATGGTCACGAGATAGCATCTAGAGCACCAAACATCACATCCTCAGCCATTCATATCCAAAAGCAGAAAGATGACAAGTTTTAATATATGTATACCCCACCCTCCTTTTTTTCTTAAGCAGGAAAAGCTTGCTCATGTCCTTTCAAGTCTTAATGACCCATACTGGGTCACATGCCATCTAAAGAGAGACTGGGAAAATGACTGTGTATCCACAACCTATTATTATAGGATGTGGGCTATGTCAACAGGGGAATAGGAGAAGGGGAGCTGTGGGCAGGCACTCAAGAGCACTTATGCCCAGAAAAGTCCTTTTAATCTTGGTTTCTCCAGTGAGAGGTGACTGATTAAGTTATCAGTCATCATCTTCTTTGTGAATTAATCCCTACCCCCTTTCCCTTCTAGAAGCATCTGCAGGTCTGTTGAGGTTGGAGATGGGATTTGGAAGCAGTAAAGCAAAAAGGGTATGTAGGCAAATCTCCTGAGAGGGCCTTCAGCTGTCAGTCAGAAACACAAAGATGTGCAGAATTGCAGCCCAGAGAACTGTGGTTTGAATCCAACACGCTGACGTGCTGTGTTCAAATTGTACAGAAATATTTTTCTAAAATATAGCATTTAACAAAATGAGGACCCTTTACATAATCAAATGAAAGTTGCAAATTGTGGTCTCTTGTAAAAACATACAGTAGACCCTTGGGGGCAGCCCCTGAGGGGACGTCAGGTGAGGCAGAGGCTCCTCAGGACAATGCTGCCCACTCCCCACATCCATTCCTCACACCTCCATGTGCTGGCTGTGAAACTCATGCCCTGCCCCACCTCTCTGGTGTATGTAGTCCTGGGCTTATTGAACCAAGAAAAGACTGCTATTCAGAGGACAGGGGTAGGGGAGCTGGTTGGAGTAGGCCTACAAGGTGAACCCAACCAGAAATGTCACTCCTACAACTGAGAAGTCCTTCCTGGGAGCCTCCAGTTCTTGGGACATGGAATAGAATGACAACATCCACAAAGTTGACAAGGGCGATTATTAGCCACCCTGAAGGACACCCATTCAGGGCATCAAGTCTCCCTCCCAGCATGAGGCCATGTCTGCTAGTCTGAGGCCAGAAGCTGATGTCCAGTTTAGTTTTGTCTCTGGCTCCAGGATTTTCGGCCAGGACTTGGAAGCTGAGGGTCACACAGACCCAGAACTGAGTCCTCCTCAGGTGAAGAAGGGAAGTGATCGAACCTCACCACATCTCAGTCTCCTCATTCATAAAGTGGTATCACAAGGGACCCCGCCTAACAGGGTCACAGGAGTCAGTGCTGTAGGTGAAACACCTCACAGGGCATGGCCTTTCAGATTTAGCTGAACTTCTGAGTCCTCAATGGAGTTTTCTTTGAAGAAGAGAAACGTGAGACTCCATAAAGAGGGAATCGGCATTTGTCTTTATTAATTGGTACTCAGTTTTACTCCAAGTTACCTCACACCTGTCAAGTGTTCCAGAAGATCTTGTTCTCTCTCATACATAAAATCTCAGATCAAGAATAGTAAGAGGATAACAGGAAGTTGTCTTAAACAAAATACCTAATTGGTACTCAGTTTTACTCCAAGTTACCTCGCACCTGTCAAGTGTTCCAGAAAATCTTGTTCTCTCTCGTACATAAAATCTCAGATCAAGAATAGTAAGAGGATAACAGGAAGTTGTCTTAAACAAAATACCATAGACTGGGTGGCTAATGAGCAACAGACATTTATTTCTCACAGTTCTGGAGGCTAGAAGTCTAAGATCAAGCTCCAGCAGATTCCATGTCTGTGGCGGGCCCTAGTCCTGGCTCATAGACAGCACCTCCTCTCTGTGTCCTCAAGTGGCAGAAGGGTCGAGAGAGCTCTGCAAAGTCTCTATTGAGGACACAAATCCCATTCATGAGACTCGTATGCCAGCCTGTCCTGATACAGGAATGAGCCCTGCGGTTTGTCTTCAGGAATAGCTTAACTTTTTTTTTTTTTTTTCCTTTTTGTCTTTTTTACTGACCGGTAATGGGATCGCAATCCTCGGTGTCGTGCCCCTACCAGGAACCGGAAAAGGGATCGCAACCCTTGGTGTTGCGCCCGCACCGCGCTCAGCCAGTGAGCAGGAACCGGTCTCCACATGGGATCCGAACCCTCGGCAGGAGCGCCGCCGCGCTCCCAAGTGGTGCACTATCCAGTGCGCCACCGGGCCGGCCCAACAGCTTAACTTTTGATGTACTTTTTATATTAACGATAACCTGAGTGGGGGGGTACCGAGGAGGCTTCTGAGGACAGAAGAGGTTCTTTGCTCTCTGGAATGGATTCAGTGTGTTAATGGTAGTGAAACAAAATATAACTGCTATAAACACACATGCTTTTTTCTAGGTAGATTCTGATTTCTGTCAATGGTTCTGAGGCCTTGTCTCTCTGGGTTAAAAATAGATCTGAAAAATGTTAGAGTTGTTAACCATTTCTGTCCTTATCATAAAAATTTCTCCTTGTTATAATGGGAAAGATTGAAAGAGAATCAAAAAGGAAATAATGTTTCTCACTCCGTTTTTCTGTGTTTTAATGTCCTGTATGGGGAGCACCTGAAATCATTCCTGTCGGGAATCCCCACACCTTGTCGAACACTATTATAACATACAGTAAACAGAATCAGTGCTTTTATGGTACTACTGTCACATAAAATATTATGGCCAAAGCATAAGTTTCAGAGGGAATGGACTATTATAAGTTTAGTAAAGTAGAGCTTTAGTAAATGGGAAAACACACACACACATACACACACACACATAAGCTCATAGATTACTGTCATTTTAATACCAAATTCATAGTCAAAAAACCAGATTATTGTTAATCATGACTCCAATATCTCAGCTTATTTTCAGAAACAAATGTGCTGTGGAAACAGTCAACTAGAGTTCATAAAAAACACCAACAAAATGAGATAATAAATATTTGTTAATTATTAAATTCACCATAACCATGGATTTTGCTGGAGGAGGCTTATCGTGGAGTCTCATGCTGTTTCTATTCTACTCGAACATGGCATCTCCTAATTTTCAGTATTTTATGCAATGCTGTGACGTTATTTGCCACATTTGGCATAATATGTATAATGCTATCTACTGAATATATTATTTAAACAAATGTAAATTTATCTCAAAAGGAAACTGCATTAACACTAATGAAAAAAGCATTTCATTTTACTACCATGAGCAAAGGACAATTATTAAGTAAATACAGTGAAAGCAAACCCTTGTACTTAGATGCTGATGTCTGCTTAAATCTTTGTGTTTATGTCCTGCTTCCTCTTAGTCTAAAAAGGTTAGTGAGTGTTGATTGATCACTAAAATACAGGAACAGCAAACTGAGACTGTGTTTGATAGAACTAGAAACACCCAGTGAGTTTCAGAAGGGAACTACCTCATTACTGTGCTATTAACTGTTATTTAAGCTTTAGTTGTATCATAATAAAAAACATCTAGATCATAATGTGAATCCCACGAGATATGTATCCCCCACTTTATTTCTGACATTACTTTAGAGATGGGCAGCATTACCTCCGGAGAAACTGTCATAATTAGTCTAAAACAATCATGTGAACTCACTCCTCTGGGCCAGTGATTGGTCTAGGGATGGAGCATGGATATCATTTCTAATCAATGAGAGACAGAGAGGTCCTCTGGGGAATTCTCAAGACAATTTTTCTTCCATGATAAAAGAAAATGCCATGCAGAAAGACTCTTCTTTGCCTCCTTTTTCCTAGCCTTTTTAGGGATAGACTGTGAGGACTTGATGTCCAGAGCTGTGGCAGCCATTCTGTTACCATGAGGTGCATATCTTCTCAGTAAATTGTTGTGCTAAGGATAAAGGAATGGAAGGATGGAAAAATCCTGGGACCTTGATGACATCTTTGAGCTTCTGAACCAATACTGAGTTCCCCTCCAGACATCTTATTGATTAGAAATCAAGTATTCTTAAGGTTTAAGGATCTGTTTACTGAAGTTTTGCTTACTTACAGCTGAACACATGTACAGTGATACAACTTATAATTCTCCATGCCTGCTTAGATCATGCTTATTGTTAATATTTAGGTTTTGATCATTTTTCATAGACCACTAGCAAGTCGGGTGCTGAAGGGGGTGGAATAAACAAAAAAAGGTAGAAAAAAGTGAAAGAAAAAAAGTCATACCTCATCTTCCCCTTTTTCCTTCCTTTTTTCCCATTGTTTTCCCAAAATTTAGACTTCAGTGGCATAAGTTTCTCCATAGACATAGGAATGCCTCACCAAGATAATAAAAGGGGCAAGGTGGTTAGTAACATTTCAGTTCTTATAGACTAGAGGTAATGAAATTAGAAGTATATCATTCCATTTGAATTTTTCTTTCTAGGAAGATGTCAATTTACATTGCTGTATGCATAGTGACCTTAGTAAACTGGTCATTTTAAGAGAGCCTGAGCCCCTTGTTTTATTCTCTATATTTCAAGAATAAATGCCCTGCAAAACTGCACTTTATTTCTGGATTAGATTGCAGCAAAAGGCAATGGATACCCCACCCCATTCAAGAAAAAAAAAAGCAGCTACAAGATGTGGACATTTCTCCAAGTGCTAAAAAAAAAAAAGAGAAAGAAAGAAAGAAAAAGTGGAAAGTTGGAAAGTAAATATAAATTTTGGGAAAGTTTTCCAGGCAGCTACAAGATGTGGACATTTCTCCAAGTGCTAAAAAAAAAAAAAGAAAGAAAGAAAAAGTGGAAAGTTGGAAAGTAAATATAAATTTTGGGAAAGTTTTCCAGTTTAATTTGAAGGTTGTGCAGTTTTCCTTCTGCATCAAGCATCTGGATGTATGTTTGGATTAAAATGACAGAAGTGAGAACACTAGAGACAGCAATTCCTACACTGCAAGTTGAGAACAGATGCTAATGAATTTAAGGTTATTACAGGTTTTTACTTTAATAGATTACTGACGTAAATAATGGTGGAAAAAACATAGTAGAAAAGAAATATATCCTAAGAAAGAATTGCCAAAGATAGGAGACTCTTCTCATTTATTGGATTACTTTTAGAACTTAACAGAATCCTGTGATATTTGTTCTGCTGCTCTGATGTGACTAGTAAAATCAAAATAATATATATCAGGGGAGTACTCAGTAGATGTTCCTCCTATTTCTTCCATTGCCTTAGGGGGCTGGAGGATTCTCCTACGTACAGCTAGAAATTCACTGCATACTCATAATCCTACAAAAGTAAAGATTTATGACAGAGATATTTTAGCCTCAGAACTACAACTCTTGGTTAACTTAAACGTGTCTGACTCAAGCAGAAAGATTTTCCATCTTTATCAATTAATCATGGTTCCCATCAGCAAAGGAGAAGAGGTGGAACAGAATCGTGGGTAAATGAGATGTGCCAAATTCCTTGACTTTGAGTATTGTAAATGTCCCAGTCTTATGTATGGATATTGACAGAATCAAACAAGTTTATATCTACAGTTTACAGAATTTGGGATACTTCATAAGCCTCAAAATTAATTTATAACTGCAGTTATGTTTTAAGTCACTTACTGTTTAGAGTTGGAAAGACAGCCAGTGAATTTGTACATGATCCTGAGGGCTGTCTTGAGGGCATTTGCTGAGAATTATATTTCTGGTAATGTTTCTTTCCATATGAACAATAACAATTAAAAGAGCCACCTGGGAATGCCCCGTCTCACATCTGTCCCACCACACTCAAGCAAATGTGATGGAAAAGATCTGACCTCTGATGTGATTGCCTAACTTCAGATCTAATTAGAATCAGGATTTTGCCTAAGACAGAGATGAAGAGGAAACACACACAATTGATTAGCTTAAATAACATTTTCTATATCTTTGTAAGAAAGCCTGGAAATGATGATTGCAAATGAATATTAGTTAGCATGTCAAAAGCGTGTGACTCCTCCAGAGAATGACTGCTTTTCCCTTTCATTCAGTGCAACCCCACTGGCTTTGGTTTGTTGTTGTTGTTGTTTTTAGCTCTTCCTCATTTTTTCTCACATGCCCAGGACAGGCGTGGAGTTTGGGTTTCTCAGCTATTAATGTTTGATGTTTTGTTTAATAGTCACTGCTCAGAAAAGAAAGATACACTCTCGAGGTATTCTGAAAGGTGAAATAAGGATTACTTACCTGGGGGGACATAATGAACATTCTTGTGATATTTTAATGGGAAAAGAAAGAAATGCCTATCAAGCTTTCTACTTGTGGGCCTGCTCACCAATTTTAGGCTGGCTACTTCCTTCTCACTAAAAGATCTCATGTATCTGGAGAGAATGGAGAAGTTGGCATACTATAAAACCAAAAAACAACAAAACTTGTGCCCTCCTCTTACTAGGAGGAGAATGCGGGAAAGACCGTGTTTCATATTAAGCATCTGATAGCTCCCTCTCCTTAAGACTCATGTTCAAAATGGCTGAGGAGCATTCATTTGGTGCAAACTGACACTGCTGTAAGTCCAAGGTAAACTCAGCTCCTGAGAACACAGAGACTGCAGCTGAGGGATTTGAAGTGCTCCGGTGAGGTATTCATATGTGGATCCCACTAGGGAAGAGATAATTTGTGAGCCATGGAGACTACAGCTGAGGGATTCGAAGTGCTCCGGTGAGGTATTCATATGTGGATCCCACTAGGGAAGAGATAATTTGTGAGCCAAGTTGTGGTTCTGCCATGATACCCTAAGAGTTAGTACTCGGCTCTAACTTGTTCTGCGTTGAATCCAGCTGAACAGCTGCTATTTTTCCCCAGGGCAGTAACCGGGTTACATCAGTGGGGGAAGTTCCCTATTCTGTCATTGATTTTTGTCATTCCATGGGCAGATGCAGGGGAGGGGAGGGTTGGGTACACTTCCCATGGTATGTTGGATTAGGACAGAGAGGTGGCTGTCCCACCCCAGACTGGCAGCACCATGGCATATTTGGCAGTAGATTCAGGGGGGCCTCTCACCCACCCCCAGGCTAGGTAGCTAGCCCAGGCTATTACTGACGTAGTAATCCCATGGGGGTCTCAGTCTACCATGGGCTGGCGTGGCGCACACATGAGAAGGGAGATTGAGTTACAAAACCCCAGCTGGGCTCCACATTTTCATTTTGCACCTTACATTATGTGGCCAGTCCTGGGGATAAGACTGTGGAGTCTCCGTCAGCCTGGATTCCTGAGTGAGAATGATGACAAGAAAAGCCCTACTCTTTACTCATATGTATAGATACTGTTAGGAATAAGCCTCTTTATTGCAAACAGTGGAAATGTGTTGTTGATGTGACCTCATCAGAACCTACGCTATTCTGACATTCCCAGTGCCTGAGGTTCCCCACCATAAAAATGGAAACGCTTCTAGGTAACTATCTCAAAATGTTTCTGCAGGGATTCCATGAAACATTAATATATTTGACAGCACAGCCCCTGTTATATATTAAGTGTGCACTAATTATCAGATTATTTGCTATTCTGACATTCCCAGTGCCTGAGGTTCCCCACCATAAAAATGGAAACGCTCCTAGGTAACTATCTCAAAATGTTTCTGCAGGGATTCCATGAAACATTATAATATATTTGACAGCACAGCCCCTGTTATATATTAAGTGTGCACTAATTATCAGATTATTTATGTATTTCTTTATTTTATTTAGGAGGACATGGGAAAGACATTATGGTTCCAAAAATGCCTGATCACCTGGATGGCCTGAAAAAAGTGTACCCAGGAACGAGAGATGAGCCTACTTGGTGGTGACCAAACATTGATAACTTTGCAGGTCAACGGTAAGCTTGGCCTTTGTTTTGTAGGTTGTGGGAATTATGATAGGTTTTCAAGTAGATGGGGCTCATAATGAGAACAGTGATTTAGAAAAACACTCCACAAGCTCTGGAAGGAAGAGGAATGAGGGACTCCAAATGTGCAGTGGCTGCCATGACTAGCCTAGCTGGTCAGCAAGGAAGTGGTACACAAGGGACTGTCACTTGAGTGATCATGAGCTCAAAATCTCATGGATGCTTCATTTCATGCTGCCTCATAAGCCGTTGCTTCCTGCACTCCAGCCACCTGTGTACCATTAATTTAAGGCTTACCCTATCCAAGTACTCCCACATTTTCTGCTATGGTTTGAATGTGTCCCCGTAGAGTTCATGTGCCAGAAATGTAATCCCCAGTACAACAGTATTGGGAAGTGGATCCTCATAAGAGATGACTCGGTTGTGTGGGTGGATTAATGTTGTTAACATGGGAGCAGGTTGATTGCTGTGACAGTGGGTTGTTATATAGCAATTCGGGCCTCTGCTACCTCTCTCTGTGTCTCGCACACTTACTTGCACTGTCTGCTTTTCTGCCATAAGATGACCCTTGGCAGATACCAGCACCATGCTCTTGGACTTCCCAGCCTCCAGAACTGTAAAAAAGTAATTAAAAAAATTACTCAGTCAATTGCATTTTGTTATATCAATAGAAAATGGGCTAAGGCATTCCCCTTCACAGATTTGAACACATCTGAAAAACACGATATTACTTGTATATAAACACACATACATGCAAACACACACACAAACACACATATATACAAACTTATTGAAACTGACATAGGTTTTCTTTAAATAATTTCAAAAGACACATTATTTCATTATTCTAAGTAAAAAGTCAATATAATTTTCCACAAATAGAAAGCAACCAAAAATATATTAAAACAAACTAATGTTTTAAAATTCTAACTAGATCCAGGTCCCCATCCCAGCTCTGAGTCAGGAGCTTGCTTGTCATTGTTGTAAAAGATGATTTGCAAGAGTAAGAGTTAAAAGGTGCCAATTCTGTGAGATAAATTTTAAAAAGAATGTAAAATTATTCTGTGAATTTTTTTTCTTTTTAATTCTGGGTTAGCATATAAATTTATCTCCTGTAGCCAGGATAATCATTTCCCAATAAAGCAGTGGTCTGCTCCCCACAGTCTGTGAAATAGACTCAGCTTTATTTGTGGTGATCATATTGGTAACGTGGGGTCAGGGGTTTTTGTCTCTGGTGATATAAACACTCCCTGGCACAGGCAAATTAAGCTGCCTCAAGTGCTCAAGAATTATTATTGATCTGGAAATAACCTTATCTTAAGCCATTATTTCCTAAATCATTATTTGACATGAACTTTTGAAAACAGTAAGGATCAAATCTTGCCTTTGGGTATCTAAGTTTTTGTTGCCCATATTTGAAGCTAATTGTTGAATTTCTGTTTTTGTTGTTGCTGTTGTTGTTTTCAAATTAGTTCTGAAACTCTTCAATTCATTATTCTTCTGAAAAGGATAAAACATGTTAAGAAGAGGTGAGCTGTGGATAGAGTAGCCTGCTTGCGTTATATACCAAACTATTATGTGATCTAAGTTTCTTGTTTGGAATGGAGATTATATTCAGAATGTCACATTTAGTTTCTTTTTGTGGCTGAACTAATTTGAGAAATAATAACAGAAGATATGTGTGCTAAATCTTTTCATATTTCTATCAAGTGAAAAAGCAATAATGGTAATTGGAATCTCACTTTCCCTCAATCCCCATTTATATCTTTTCTTTGTGGTTTCTACTTTCCCATGCATGAACCATATGACTAATCTCTGAGTGATGCAGAAATTTTAATTCTGGAGCTCCACTTTAAATCAAGCTTTTCTAAGTTTCCCCTAAAAGAAGACCACATGACTCCTATAACTTTCTTGCTACTTAGCTACTGAGCTTGAGGCAGAGAATCTCATGTTTAGAGTAGTCTCATATCTGTTATATTGGGGTCTGATAATGGGTTTTAAATCAAGCTTTTCTAAGTTTCCCCTAAAAGAAGACCACATGACTCCTATAACTTTCTTGCTACTTAGCTACTGAGCTCGAGGCAGAGAATCTCATGTTTAGAGTAGTCTCATATCTGTTATATTGGGGTCTGATAATGGGAGGAATAATTTTGAGGTCTAATTTTAAACTTCACAAGAAAAAGGTAAGAACTGTGTAGCTTTCCTTTTAATTAGGAATATAATCCAAAAACTAATAATTTTTGTTTGGTGAATGACAGTCGTCTCTGTGTAATAAAAAGTGCACTTGTGGACTTACTGTGACCCCATCATCATGGTTCAGAATAGGACCTCACAGTATTTAGGAGATAACAAAGAATGGAATGGAATATAAGTATTTAAGGAAGATAAAATTGGGGTTCCCCCAACAACCATAACTACACCCTGACTATGTCAGTTTCTTATGATCCAGCAGCAGTCCATGGCCACACAGGTCCCACCCTAACCTATCTCCTCCTGTACCTGGGGATAAAGAATAACATGCTTTCCATCTGCAAACCCTGCTTCTCCATTCACTCTGTTTTCTCTGCCTTGCACAGCAGCACCTGTATAAACCAAGGCACTGAATCTATCTGAAGTTTCCTCACATCTGGGAACCAGGGACTGCCCGCTCTCATTCATAGTTTCAAAGAGAGGAAATCCAATTGGCCCGGCTGAGGTCAGATGATCACTCCTAGTCCAATCATCCTAGCTGGGAACATGAGGTCACAAAGGAATAGATGAATGAGGGGCTCCTTTCTGAGGTGGGGCAGCTTTCTAAATGGGGAGCTGTAGACGAGAGGAAACGATGGGCATTTCTGGAACCCCTGCTCTTTAGTTTCATACTATGTTTTCCCATAACTAGATGATAAACTCCATGAAGGCAAGAACCAGGCCCCTTTTGTCTTCAGCATTTACACAGCCTGTGGCTTCACATCCAGTATGCCCTGGCCTTTCTGCACTCAGGGCTTACCAGAGTCTTCACGGAGGCTCTGCCTGGGTGTCTGGCCATCCCTCCTGGTGTTCACTGTCCTCCAGCTGTGCAGTGGGTCTTCTCACTGTTGCACCAACAAGCCAAACCTGCTGACATGCTAGGTGGCCTCAGGTAAGACAGGCAAATTCTTTGGGCCTCATCTGTAAAGGAATCTGATGATGCCAGCACTTCCTAATTCAGAGTAAGGTGGAGCTCAAATGGAGTTTGAAAACAAACTTTCGAATATGAAGAAAGAGATACACACATAAATGTGTGCATTACTCAGACAAAATCCCATGAAATGATGGAGGATTTTCTTGGGAGATTTTTGTAATCTTTGTAATCTTCCGGGGCCATGGGAGGACAGTTTTAAATGAAGAGAGGAAGAAGCATCAGACAGGGATGCGGGCACGTTGGATCTCTGCTGCAGAGCATCTTGCCTGTGAAGCTCTGGAACACTTCATGCAGGGAATGGGCACTGGCCATGGCTGAAGTTTGATCCCCAGTTTCCTGTTGGGCCACTTGAGCCTGGGGTGGTAGAACCCTTAGGGATAGATTTCTCTGGCTTCAAAGAGCCTCATCTGTTTTCCTCTGAGTGCTGTAAAAATAGGTTCTGTGTGTGCCTTAACCAGGGAAAGGATGGGCCTCCCCTCCCCCAGCCACACTGATGGTTCATCCTGGTTGCCAGGCATGTGTTTGTGTTTGAAACAGAACAATCCACAGGGTTCCGCACCATTTGTTCTGCTCCAGCAGGGGTTGGGCAGCTAGGAGTGAATCTGTAGGAGCTTTTGGCCCCAAGGAGGGCCTGCTGACCACTGCAACTCTTCACGTCCAGCTCCTCCTAGAGAACATGATCAAGGCTTTGGAGGTGGTGTCTGAGGATTTAAGCAAGGGCCAGGCCACAGTGGATTTCACTGGGAAAGAATGGTAAGTACGGTTCTGTTTATTTTTGTAATAAGCCAGCAGGATGTGAGGAGGAAAAATGAAGTAGCCAAAGATTTTTTTTGTTTTGTTTTTGTTTTTGTTTTTCTGCCCAAGTTGGAGAATAACAAATCCTTGAAAAGCCTGGTTTGGTTACAAAAGTCTGAAGAAACCTAGGGTCACCCCCAGCTCTTTGAACAACTTAGGAACACTAAATTAGGCAGCAACCAATATGAACATCAGAGGTCTATTCTTTCTTTCTTTATTTTTTTATATAGACCTACTGTAAAAATAACTAGAAAAAAAAAACCTATAGATGTTCATTCACGGACATGTGTGAGTGTTTATGGCTGACATTCAAAACTGCATATGGTCGCTAGAAAACAGCAGAAGTCCTGTCCTACAGTTTCCTGAGGTTGAAAACAAAAGTTTCTTAAAACCATCTAAAAAATAGTGATGAATATCAGAAAATGTTAACAGATGGGTTAGGTAAAAATGCCAGTCTTCAGGAAAGTCTAAAACTGCTTTCATAATAACTCTAAGAACTGAAGGAAAGAGTAAATGATCTCAATGAACCAAGAAAAGCCATGTCCACAGTCTTGGGACAAGTCTCACAAGATAGAGAATGACACATCTGATCACTGTAAGCAGCCTGCAGAACATGACACCCCTGCCTTCTTTATGATGGTAGCAATGAAGGGGTGACTTGAAATTGGATATAAAGAGTGTATGAAAAAAGAGAGAGGACCTTGATGACACTTCTTTAGAGAAATTGATGTCTGCTGCCATGGTAGGTTTTTTTAAAAACCTGGGAGGAGAAAGTCAGGAAATGCATTGTGAGTTTCTGAACAAAATTAAATAAATGAAGTAGTTAGAGTTTGAACTAATAGTTTCCAAACCGAGCAAGCACTTCACAGATAGAAAATGCACAGACGGACAATAAGATTCAACAGCTTCAACAAAATCTTAAAATACTGACTACATTATTTCAAGGACATATGGCAAAATTCCATGGAAAGTTATCTGAGGAGCCACAGATGGAGATACAGCTTTGCAGAGTATGTGAATATGTCACGAGAGAGGCAAGTAAATACCTGCCCTTTTTCCCATTCCCACCCTGCTAACTCCTGGACCACCACCACCTCTGGCTCCACCAGCTCTGCAACTGGTATCATCAGGCCGCCAAGAACCTCCGGGCACAGTGAGACAGGGGTGAGATTCAGCACATGCTCAGTGTTAGCGCACAAGACTTCAGGTCTTATGGATTTGGGCTTGAATCTTGGCTGCTTGCTTTCCTCTCTGGCTGTGTATTTTCAGATGAGCAATTTGACCTCTCTGGGTCTGTTTCTGTGTCTGTTAAATAGGACGAATGAAAGAACCCAATTCATAATACTATTGAGGAGCTGCAATGAGACATTCCATCTCAAACACAGGCACAATAAGGGGGCGTGGTGAATCTCAATGAATGATGCTCCTGATGTTAACATGAAGAGCTGAAATTCTCTTTTTACAGTTAAGGAAACATAGACTGAGACGTTAGGTCACCAGACTAACATTGCACAGGTCGAGAGTGGCATAACTAGAACTTGGACCAAGTCTTAGGTTATCCGGTGCCCTCCCAGGAGGCACCGTGGCTTTGCTGAGCCTAAGAAGGACTCACAGTGAAGAAGGGATGTGCTTTCCTGCTGACTAGAGTCCGACGTATGTGTACTTATTTTCTTCATCTTATAGGTGGAGGGACCTGAAATTCAGAGAGGTGAATTTCTCTTCACGAGGTTGTACACTGAAAGAAAAAGCAAAGATTCAAATTCAGGGATGTTTGACTGTAAGACATTCTGAGAGATTATTTTGCAAAAATCACTGAACTATTTGCAACACTCCCCACGATTTCCCCAAAGCAAAAGGCACCCTCAGGATTTCTAAGAGATGAGATATTTTCTACGTGCACATGGGGAAAACCTCCCTCCAGCTCCGCCCACCAGCCCCAGTGGGAGGCAGTGTCGCTACACCTGGACAGGTTGCAGAGTTTGGTCTCACGCAGGTTCAGCTTCCGCCTGTCCCTATTTAGAGCTCCCCCTGCCGGCCCCTCCTGCAGCCTGGAGACCAGGGCCTCGAGTCTGGAGTTGGGAAGCGCCCTCTATAGCCGGCGGGTGGAAACGCACCGCGGTGCCGCGGGGTCCTGCAGGGGAGGGGCGTGCGCCTGGGGACTCCGCCTCCCTGATGGGACCACAGCCCAGCCCTCCAGTGCCACCTTCTCCCACGTCTTTGTGCTCCTTCTTTGCCTCTTTTCACTTCTTTTCCTGTTCTCCTGTCTTCCCTCTACTCCGAATATCCTAATTAAATGAACGGCAGCTCTACCCGGGAAGATGCGCTCAAGCTTATAGAAATCAGCTTGAGTTTCAGGATCCTGCAGGCTCCCCTGCTACTCGTCTCTAAGTACCCTCACTGTATTGGTGTCCCGGCAGAGCTCTTAGATATAACGAGGGCATCAGGCATTTAACATATTTTGTTTGTGAGTTCGT
Organism: Galeopterus variegatus; assembly: GCF_000696425.1. NCBI lineage: Eukaryota > Metazoa > Chordata > Mammalia > Dermoptera > Cynocephalidae > Galeopterus > Galeopterus variegatus. Next base: position 2,889 of record NW_007739427.1, on the reverse strand, counting down.
TGTTTTTATTCAGGGTGCTATTAACGTGAATAATTGCCAGAACGGGGTTTTAAAGTATGTAGTATGTTTTCACTGTTCACAGTGAATAAGTGAGTGTTTTCAAAGTGAGAATGACGAAATGAAAAGACGTATTAGAAATACTAATTTTAACGAGAAATTAGGTCTTGCAACGGGTCAGACTTTAAAGTGGGGTAGCAAAGGTGTCTTTGAGCAGTCTCTTCTGTGTGACTGTTACCCGGGGTCTGTAGGCTTCTTTGGAGACAACATCAAAAGTGTAAATCTGGGGCCTTTTGTGAATGTGAGGCCCGAGCCCAAACTCTGCTTGATGTTTCTAGCCAACGTGAATGTGTCTGGGTCCTGCCTCCCTTGCTAGTGGGAACCCAGGCGTGGTTATAGGAGGTGCCCGAAAAGTGGTGACAGTGACACAGCTGACTTTCTGGGCCATGTGGTCTTCCAAGTCCTTCACTGTGTGATACCCTGTAACACTTACAGCAGCCTTAGGTAGTAGATGCTGTTATTGATGAATAACAGAGGGACTGGAGACACAGAAATGTGTGTCACGTCTTATTTCAGAGACCCTGGTGTGGTGTGAGCTCAGATCCACATCTCTTACCCAGGAGTGACCCTATGACTCTGCATGAGGAACAGAGAGGGGGGGACCACACCTTGTTGAGCAGCACCGCAGTGTCTGAGCACTGGACATTTACTATGGGGCAGATGTCCATCCTGGAACCCAAAGGAACCTCCAGGCTATTAAGATGGCCTGAAAAATACCCCCTTCTCCCAGAATGACTTCCCCAAGATGGCAGTGTCTTGGAAAGAAGCTAAAAGCGAGGCACAAAGAGTGGGAGTGGCAGATCCTATGGCACAACAGCAGAACCATTAAGTTCCTGTCTCCCAGCCTCCTTCGCTGGCAGTTTCATTGATGAAACTATCAGTCTTGTTAGTGCTCACAACACAGTACAGATGACCAGGCATTTTTCTTCTATGTTGTTATTATTCTAACATAATCACTATTGGAAACATCTGCTGTTAAACACAGCACTGTGTGCATAGCCTTGCTTGACTGGTTTCTAATAATTGCCGCCATAAAGTATGCATTAAAGTGGATGCAGACGCAGAGGGAATGTGGCAGGAGTTGCGGAACTGGGAGCCAGGCATTTCCCTGGTCAGTTGCTGAAACCTAGTCAATTTGCTTATCAGCTGATTAATTTTTTCCTTCATTTGTATTTTCCTCTCAGCTCTCTGATAAAAATCACAGACAACTAAGGATCAATTAAGAACCCAGGAAAGAACAGGTGCTGGGAGGATATTTCCCCAACATTCACTGTGATCTGCCCAGATATGCCAAACACTGCATCCTCAGCCCAGGCCAGGTAGGGTGAGGGTGCCCCTTGTGCTGAGCCCTGAACTGTCTTCTGACCCTGCTGTGTGGGAACAGTCAGCCCCATACATTTTCTTCCTAGTGGTCAAGGCCAAAGACGGGGCTCCCTTGACTGGGTGGTGCCAACCTCTGCTGTGTCCTGCATGCAGTAGATCCATCCCTGGCCTATGATTCTACTTCCGACTCCGGAGCATCCCTCCTCCCCATACAGCACCCAGTCTTACAAGAGAGCCTATTTTCACTTCCTCACCCCAGTCACTGTTCCTCCACCACCTTTTCTGTCCCTGCCAACCTCGAGCTGCTGTTATTAGGCCACCAAGAACTTCTATGGCCAAAGGCCACTGTTCATCTCACTTGGTTCCTCAGCAGCATCAGTGCAGGTGGCCAGTCCTCGCCTGGGAACCCTTTCTCCTGAGGCTTCCGTTCACTACTCTCCTGTTTTTTGTCCCACTTCTAGGTTGCTTGTCTGCAGTCTCGTCTCCCATCCTCACCACAGGATCACTTGGTCCCCTAGGCCTTCTCCAGGTCTCTCCTCTTCTTTCCTCATGCTGTGTCACCCAGAGCCTGGGCGCCAGAGCAGGGCAGCCTGGTTTCCTGCCCTCTTTCCTCCACTCTGCTTTCCTGCCTATAGAGTGGAGATGTTAATGGTGCTTGCCTCGCCTGGACGTAGGGAGGAGCCAGTGAATTAGCTCAGGCAATCCCTTGGAGCAGTGTGTCACAGAGGGACCTCTTGCTGAAGTTTGGCCTTCATGGGCTCCCAGGCTTTTAACCCCACATCTTGTTTTTCAGCTTGTCCACCACACAGCCCTCCAGTGTGAACTCAGGCTCCCATGTTTGGCAGCATCATATGCAGCTGTACCCAGAGGTCCAGGTCTCATAACTTTCCCTCCCAGATCTGCTGTGCCGCCTATGCCCCATCCACCCACTTGACTAAGCCAGTGCCTGGGGTCACCCTCGACTCTTAGTCACCCCCGACATGCAATTCCATGTCCCACTGGTTCTTCATCTTAGATGTATGTGGTGACCTCCAGCCCTTCCTCCCACCCCACAGCTGGCATCTCCAGGGGGACTGCCATCCTCTCTCTCCTGGTCTCCAGGAGCCTCCCCAGCCCTGATTTCCCCTCCATGTCATACCCTCCACACCATGCTCCATGCTGAGCCAGAGAGGTCACTTCAGAACCAACTCTGATCATGCCCCTCCTTGGAGTTTCCCTCCTGCAGCTGCCCACCCCATTTCTAAGGGTTTAAAGTGAAACTTCTCAAGGACCTGTCCCCAGCATTTCTCTCTTGCCCTGACTTTTCTTCCCAGGCAGGACAAACATTGCTCAGTTCTCCCCATATGTGCTTTTCTCTCTTTTCTCTCAGGTCTCCCTTTCACAAGAACACATGCTTCCCCCACCTCGATTCCTAACTCCTTATCATCATTTCTATCTCATTTAAGACAAATTTGTCTATCTTGGAAATCTTCCCTGCTATTTTTGGTCAAGTCATGTGGTGTATATAAT
>NW_007739426.1:22532-36526 GCF_000696425.1 Galeopterus variegatus | reverse complement strand
GAACCCGCGGTGGAAGCACCGCTGCGCTCCCAAGCGCTGCACTCTCCCGAGTGTGCCACGGGGCCGGCCCATGTCACAACTATTCTTAAGCAATTTTACTTTGCCTTTCCAAAAGGCCGTCTGAGTCCAACTAAACTCACACGCTTGCATATTTACACACTGTCTTATAGTGGTCTCTTCGTGGGTGATTTGTTTTACCATTTCTTGTCCACCCAGTTGAAATAAGGGGGCAGAGTTCACACTTTGCCTCGGTTAAATCAGAACATCTCAGAGTTTGGGCGTGGTTCTCTGGTAAGGAGCTTTGTAGGGCTCTGATTCTCACCCGGCAGGGATTGTGCCCCCCAGAGGACACTTGTCAATGTCTGGAGGCACTTTGGGTTGTCACAACTTGGGGGTGCTCCTGGCATCTAGTGGGTAGAGTCCAGGGGTGCTGCTAAACATCCTACAATGCACCAGATGGCCCTCACAACCGAGAATGATCCGGCCCCAAATGTCAGGAGTGCTGATATTGAGAAACCCTGTTCTAGGGTGCTTTTCACTGGCTCAGTGCTGCGAGAATGTTTATCTGCCAAAAGGCTGTCTCCTTGGAGAGGACCCACGTCCCACGCTGGCCAGATGTGCCGGCATCTGAATTCTGAAAGGACATTGGGAATGTGAGGGACAAGTCAGTAGAAGCCTGCCAGGCATAAAACAAACAAGAAACCCCTGAGAGCTGGTGGTGGCTGGCACCCCAGCCAGACCCTGCCCAACCAAGCCCTGACACTTCTCATTTCATTTTTCATTTATATTCTGCCGACGTTTCCCCTGAAGGATGCTGACTCAAGACTGCCCCGCTTATGTATTTCATTTCTTTCCAGGGCAGTTTAGGCGAAGCTGGAGCAGAATGCTCCCCCAGGAGGCATTATGAGAGTCAGGCCTGGCCTTTGCTAAATAAATGTATCAAGAAACTTCAACTTCTTTATAAGAAGGAGGATAACCATTTTGCAGAGTCTCGTGCTTTGTAGCAGGCGGGCAGTGGGCTGTGGCAAATGCATGGCCTTCAGTTGCACAGTTTCAGTGTTGCAAAGGCCTCCAGGCAGTACAGCCACATCCTTAATTATTGCTTCAAAACAGCAAGTTAATATTTAAAAAGTGTTTCCATCATAGCTCCAAGTGTGATCTCCCGTATTGTGGTCATATCCTTAGACGTGGCCCATGTACTATTAATCATATCTTTATAAGCAGAGCGCTTCTTTGCAAGCAGTTTGCTGACTCTTCCCATTGGGAATCTAATTCCAGTGGTGGTAACTTTAGGGAACAGTAATATTTTAAACATGTTGATGTCATTACTTACACTTCTATTCAAGTGCTACTGATGTAATGGATATAAGAAAGAACCAATTATTTTTATCTAAATACTCATATGTCCTTTCAGCTTGTGGTATAATTTATCAGACCAAGTAAGCATACAGGGAGATATATGAGGATATGAACTCAAGATTTATTTCAAGAAACTCAATTGGGTGATTGCTCCCCATTAGTTGGTATGCAATGATAGCTTTAATGAGTGGGGTTCCAGTGTTTTTGTTACTGTTTTGGAAAGTATAGTGAGTACAATTGGATATTAACGTGAACTGCATTATGTAAAGTTTGGGACAAATACCCCATGTAAATTTCAGATGTTTGCCAGCTAGTCTCTGGTATATACTCTTAGCTTGTTAACATGGAAATCATCAAACATATTTAAAAGTGTACAGAACATTTTGGAATATTTCTGTGTATTCTTCACCTACCTTTGACCACTGTTAGAATATCACGAGCTTATGTCTTTGTCCCCTCAATATTTTTTTTCTTTTGAGTTGAGTAATTTAAAGCAAGTCTTAGACATCACGTCATTTCACCCATAAATATTTCAGATTGTGTCTGTAATACCGTAAAACCATTATCATCCTGTAATAGTTTCTTATGGCTGCCATAATAAATTATCACAGCTTATGTGGCTTAAAATAGCAGAAATTTATCCTCTCATTATTGAAGAGGTCAGGTGTCAGCAGGGTGCTTTGGAGGCTCTGAAGGAGTCTGTCCCATCTGTCTCTTTTAGCTTCTGGTGGCTGCAGCTGTTCCTTGGCTTGTGCCTGTATATCCGACTCTGTCTTCACATGGCCTTCTCCTGGCTGTGTCTTCTCTCTTCTGTCTTGTAGGAGGACACTTGTCACTGGGTGTAGGGCCCACAGATGTAATAATCCAGAATGATCTCATCTTGAGATCCTTGATTTAATCACAGCTGCGATGTCCCTTTTTTCCAAATGAGGTCATATTCAGTCTTTTACCGTGTAAGGTAATATACACAGATTCCGGGGATCCAGTTATGGACTTTTCCTTCCTGTTTGCTTCTTTCATGCTCATGGGAATGTACGAGTTAGAGGAATACAGATTGTCTGTGTCATGGGGTTTTCTTAAGATTATAATGATTTACTGAGAAAGAAGGTTGATGGCATGTAAAAAAAAGTATCATCCATAAAAATGAGAAAAAAGAATACAAGTTTTATAGGCCAGAGAGAATGCGTATGGAAACCAATGTCTTAGATTAAAATGTATGTGAACCTCAAGTCTCTTCATCTATAGAGATAACAAAGAATTACCTCATAGATCGTTGTAAGGATTAAAGAGAAAAGTGAATACAGTATCAACACAGTATTAAATGCTAAGATCATCTCTTTTTTTCTGGAGGCTCAAAGTCCATGGTAAACCTCAAACCAGGAATGTAACAGTAGCAACAAATAATTCAAAGGGCTGATTCCTGTAATATATGAAGAACACCCACAAGGCACTTATGAAAAATGACCAACATCAGCTTAGGAGAGAAATGGGCAAAAGACATGAACAATTTTCTTAAAGGGAAGTAACAAATAGCTCTAAAATGTATGGGAAGATACTCAGTCTCACTCGATATGTGGGAAATGCAGATGAAAAATATAAGTACCGCTTCACTTGCACCGTTAGCAAAGATCAAAGGCATGGTCATATGTTCCATTGGCAGGNGATATGATATAGACAGCTGCAGACCCAGTTTTATACGTGAAGAGATGGGGCTCGGACGTGATGTCAGTGCCCTGGGCAGGTGCACAGCCGGGTAGTAAGCACGCGTCTGACATCATGTGGCTTCTCAGGCCATCTCCTCCTCCTGGCTATTCCAATTTGTATTAAGTATAAGAATATGAAGTTGATGTTTGTTATGAGTCAAAATGATCACGCAGCAGCCATCTTTTGTGCCTTAGTCTAATAGCTGTATTGTTAAAGGAGAGAAATAAAAACTCCTCCCTGCCTCTGCAGTTTTCTCTCAAATTGGACTTAGGGAAACCTGACCCTAGACTACACATTCCCCTTTTCACCAGCCTCACTCAACTCATGGGAGGTGCCCAAGGACATGGGGGATGGCTAAGCCGAACGCATGTGTCCTCGTCTCTTTCAGGTTTGTTTATGTAGCCCTCCAAGATGTCAGAAAGCATTTGGAAAGTTCCCTTTTGCAAACCAGTCTTGGCAATGTCTGGCAAAACAAATAATTCATTGGATAATTGCAAAGGAACTTTCACTTCCTGTGAAGTGCTGTGGTGAAATTCTTAAAAATGCTAACTGATAAGCCCCTTCCCCTGCCACCAACAACCCGCCCCAAGTGCTGCAGTTGGAGGTGGCGGGTATTGAGAAGCACAGTTGTCAGCGTCGTAATTAGTAACGCGCACACGCTTAGGCTGGAGCGGGCAGAAAGGGGAGCAGAGAGCTGCAGAGCTGAAATGGGGCTCTGTTGATGGTGCTAAGTAGAACTAGACACTGCAGTAAAACAAGCGTCCCCCTGTGCTCGAGTACAAACGGGTCCCCTGTGGCAGGATGCAGGGGTGGCTTTGGCAGGGAGGGTGCTCCTGGCATGATGCAATTGAATTGGCCACTTTGAAAGACACTGCAGATTGTTGCAGCGTTTATCATCCTGAGGAAGCTCAGACAGCTCGCCAAACAGATGATATTGATAATAATAATAATAAAAAAATGAAACCATGATGCCTCTATTCAATGAAAATCATTCTTAGCCTATTTACAGAAACCATAGAATTAAGTAGCACAGATGTGTCAGCAACTTCATAAGGCAGTTATTTATTCAGGGAGTTAAATTGAAGTCATTCACAAAAAATAAGCTCTCTGGCGAAGCCTGGGGGGATTTGGATCTTATTTAATGTAAAATGCCTTGAAGCAAAGGCCTAATCAACATTATGTTGCTTATGGTTCCAGGCAGTTTATTGGGTTTTTTTCTCTTAAATGTTTGTGAATGTGTGGATTACTGTGTGTGCCAACCAGGGAAAGTAAAGCCACATAAAGTGGGGGGAGGTGTCAGATAAGTTCCTTTTCAGCAGAGAATTGAAGCATCTCGTTTTAGCAGACTCTGGCTCCACAACAACATGATGCAAGAAGCCATAACAGAGCTGAAATACGCAGCAGATATGTGTTCACCGTCCCGGCTTGGGAGCCCCCTCAAAGGGGTCACTGATCTGGAATTTGGTATGATGGGAGCTTGAGGCTGCCCGGCTGTGGGTTAGCAACTGTGCAGTTTCTAGGATTTTGATTTTACCACTTTTAGGGACTGGCCTTCCCATTTCTTAACATCAGAAAATTACTGATAGAGTTGGAAATTGGAACCGGAATAGTTAGGTTGACTCTGCAGATCCCTTACGTGAGCTGAGCAGGGAGAGATTCAAACACATGCCCGGTTTTCGCCTTAAAAGGCTAAGGGAGGAAATGACTGGGAGGTGCATTGCTAAGCAGCGGTTGTCTTTTCCCTTCACCCAGCTCAGGATGCCCTCTGCATTGGGGATTCCGGATTCAGCGGGTTTGGCGTCAGGGGCCCCATGTGTCTACTCTGGGGAAAAGTCTTTGTTTTCCTTGGGCATCGTGGGAGACGGCAGTGTGCATTGAAGTGAAGGAGACAAAGCGAGTGGTTGGAGATGAATGCCATTTCCCACCCCTGCAGCCCCTCAGCACATCAGCCCCTCATTTTAGCACGTAGCACAGAGCCATGTGTCTCGTGCTGGAGTCTGAGTGCTCTTCAACCACTGTGATCAAGAGGATGTCGAGGAACGGAAGAAGTGAAGATAGAGATAACTAAGGAAAGCTTTCAGTGGGTGCATGAGCCATGCTGTTCCTGGCTTCGACAGGAGTTGAAATCAAACATTTATTTTCCTTAAACCACTGTCATGATTAGTGTTGTTGCTATTGGAAAGCCAAGGACTGTCAGAAATGACTGCCCTGTCCATCCCATGTCCCTAGAAATTGCACATAGCTAAGTCAGGGCTCTAATGACCCTTTCACGTGCAGCTGATGTCACAACTATTCTTTTTTTTGTCTTTTTTTGTGACCGGTAAGGGGATCTCCACCCCTTGGCTTGGTGTTGCCCACACCGCGCTCAGCCAGTGAGCGCACCGGCCATCCCTATATAGGATCTGAACCCGCGGTGGAAGCACCGCTGCGCTCCCAAGCGCTGCACTCTCCCGAGTGTGCCACGGGGCCGGCCCATGTCACAACTATTCTTAAGCAATTTTACTTTGCCTTTCCAAAAGGCCGTCTGAGTCCAACTAAACTCACACGCTTGCATATTTACACACTGTCTTATAGTGGTCTCTTCGTGGGTGATTTGTTTTACCATTTCTTGTCCACCCAGTTGAAATAAGGGGGCAGAGTTCACACTTTGCCTCGGTTAAATCAGAACATCTCAGAGTTTGGGCGTGGTTCTCTGGTAAGGAGCTTTGTAGGGCTCTGATTCTCACCCGGCAGGGATTGTGCCCCCCAGAGGACACTTGTCAATGTCTGGAGGCACTTTGGGTTGTCACAACTTGGGGGTGCTCCTGGCATCTAGTGGGTAGAGTCCAGGGGTGCTGCTAAACATCCTACAATGCACCAGATGGCCCTCACAACCGAGAATGATCCGGCCCCAAATGTCAGGAGTGCTGATATTGAGAAACCCTGTTCTAGGGTGCTTTTCACTGGCTCAGTGCTGCGAGAATGTTTATCTGCCAAAAGGCTGTCTCCTTGGAGAGGACCCACGTCCCACGCTGGCCAGATGTGCCGGCATCTGAATTCCGAAAGGACATTGGGAATGTGAGGGACAAGTCAGTAGAAGCCTGCCGGGCATAAAACAAACAAGAAACCCCTGAGAGCTGGTGGTGGCTGGCACCCCAGCCAGACCCTGCCCAACCAAGCCCTGACACTTCTCATTTCATTTTTCATTTATATTCTGCCGACGTTTCCCCTGAAGGATGCTGACTCAAGACTGCCCCGCTTATGTATTTCATTTCTTTCCAGGGCAGTTTAGGCGAAGCTGGAGCAGAATGCTCCCCCAGGAGGCATTATGAGAGTCAGGCCTGGCCTTTGCTAAATAAATGTATCAAGAAACTTCAACTTCTTTATAAGAAGGAGGATAACCATTTTGCAGAGTCTCGTGCTTTGTAGCAGGCGGGCAGTGGGCTGTGGCAAATGCATGGCCTTCAGTTGCACAGTTTCAGTGTTGCAAAGGCCTCCAGGCAGTACAGCCACATCCTTAATTATTGCTTCAAAACAGCAAGTTAATATTTAAAAAGTGTTTCCATCATAGCTCCAAGTGTGATCTCCCGTATTGTGGTCATATCCTTAGACGTGGCCCATGTACTATTAATCATATCTTTATAAGCAGAGCGCTTCTTTGCAAGCAGTTTGCTGACTCTTCCCATTGGGAATCTAATTCCAGTGGTGGTAACTTTAGGGAACAGTAATATTTTAAACATGTTGATGTCATTACTTACACTTCTATTCAAGTGCTACTGATGTAATGGATATAAGAAAGAACCAATTATTTTTATCTAAATACTCATATGTCCTTTCAGCTTGTGGTATAATTTATCAGACCAAGTAAGCATACAGGGAGATATATGAGGATATGAACTCAAGATTTATTTCAAGAAACTCAATTGGGTGATTGCTCCCCATTAGTTGGTATGCAATGATAGCTTTAATGAGTGGGGTTCCAGTGTTTTTGTTACTGTTTTGGAAAGTATAGTGAGTACAATTGGATATTAACGTGAACTGCATTATGTAAAGTTTGGGACAAATACCCCATGTAAATTTCAGATGTTTGCCAGCTAGTCTCTGGTATATACTCTTAGCTTGTTAACATGGAAATCATCAAACATATTTAAAAGTGTACAGAACATTTTGGAATATTTCTGTGTATTCTTCACCTACCTTTGACCACTGTTAGAATATCACGAGCTTATGTCTTTGTCCCCTCAATATTTTTTTTCTTTTGAGTTGAGTAATTTAAAGCAAGTCTTAGACATCACGTCATTTCACCCATAAATATTTCAGATTGTGTCTGTAATACCGTAAAACCATTATCATCCTGTAATAGTTTCTTATGGCTGCCATAATAAATTATCACAGCTTATGTGGCTTAAAATAGCAGAAATTTATCCTCTCATTATTGAAGAGGTCAGGTGTCAGCAGGGTGCTTTGGAGGCTCTGAAGGAGTCTGTCCCATCTGTCTCTTTTAGCTTCTGGTGGCTGCAGCTGTTCCTTGTACCGCTTCACTTGCACCGTTAGCAAAGATCAAAGGCATGGTCATATGTTCCATTGGCAGGGCCCCAAAGCCAGACAGCGTTGCTGGAGAAACTGGGTACCTACTGCCCCTAGGAGAGCAGGTTGGCAAAATATATCAAAATTGAAGAGACACTTGCCCTTCGACCTAGAATTGTCACTTCTTGGGATTTTTCTTATGGACCTATTGTAAGTGTATGCAAATAACTACTTGTATGACATTCATCAAAGTCATTGTTTGTAAAAGCACTGTTGATGGAAGCACCCATCCCTCCATATGGAACTTGTTAAATTCTGATGAATACAGACACAGGATCTATCAAGCAATAGGAAAAAAGGAGTAAATCTGTATATGGAATGAACTCCACATGACTCTCTTGCATGAGAAAAGCAAGACACCTGATAACGAGTATATAAAAGCAGGAGGTGGTTTGTGGGCTGATCTGGGCAGAAAATGTCTTGCAAGGAGGTACGAAGAATCGGACCTGCCTCGTGTCCTCTTGGGAAGGGGCCAAGTGGGGCCTGAGTGGGGTGGGAGGGAGACTTTTCAATGTGTTGGCATTTTTACCATCTGCATGTATCAGCTAACTCAAATATATATCCATAAGAAAACACTCTAAGCTTTATTTTATTTTTAAAAAATTTAACAGAGTTTAATAGAGCAAAGAATGATCAGGCAGCCCCTAGAATCAGAACAGATTCAGAGGGACGGTGCTGCTGCTGTGTGGTCAGTTAAGATTTATAGACGAATAAGCTTTATTTTATCTCTAAATTAGGTGAGGTCTTTTAAAAAAAATTATTATTTATTTATTTATGTTTATAATGTAGTTGATTTTTGTGGCCCTTTACCAATTTCTCCCTTCCCAGGAGGGGTCTTTTTTATGGTCTAGCACAGAAGGCAGCAAACTTTGTAAAAGGCAGGACAGGAAACATTTTTGGCTTTGGACTCAGCTGTGGTTGTGGGGTGAAAGCAGGCACAGAGGGCAGGTGGAGGAATAGGCGAGACTGGCTTCCAGTCAGCCTTGATTTACACAGACCAGCGTGGGGTGGGTTAACTCCTGATCTAATGGATCAATTAGTATGCAAGGGGACGGCAGAGTTGGTGGAAAAATGGACTTGAAAGGTAATATAGGAATCTGTCTGTGCACTTTTTGTGGTACCTGCATACATCTCAGCTCTAGATTAAAATGTGGGTTTTTTGGTGCTCCTCACAGCAGAAGTTGGGGTTCTTTCCTCGTGATCATCAGATGGCCTGGCTGTCACCTCTGCTGACAAGCGCTTTTCTGTAACTGTTCTTCTCCATCAGTCCATTTCTTTCTTTGGGCTCAGGCTTCAAATATGTTGTCTCCAAGAAGAGATCCTTACTAACTCCGTCCGCAATCATGCTTTTGCTTATTTTCTTCTAGTCTTTAGAGAAGACTTTAAGTGGGTGAGCTGGTGAACTGGCACATTTGGGACCAGGTTGTGGTAGTTGAAAGAAAGTGAGCCGAGATGTACCAATCAAGCTTTATTAAAAGAATCTGCCGAGCTGTGCCCAGAGTGGATGGCAGCTGGGGCTGCCCTCAAAATGGAGGACAGCACCAGGTGTACGGGTGGCAGAGCTTATATAGGGCACCAAGGGCTGGCTGATACAATCAAGGAGGGGCATCATGCTAATGTGGGAGCTGTGCAACCAGGGTGGAGGCTTCTCGTAAAGGGAAGAGGGAAGGGGCTTGGTGCTGGAGTGGAAAACAAGGCCAGCGGCTATTTTGTGCATATTGTGTGCACAGTGGTGCTGCTGGTCACGTCCAAAATCCATCAGTAGTTAAATTCATTTCCTGGTTGTCTGGGAGTGAACTAAAAATTTTGTTCTAGCCCTCGTGTTGACCATTTTGAAAATATCCCTTCCTGCATTCCTGCCTTTGTAATGATCATGTAATTGAATATTACTGGGTAGAGGAAACCACGGGTATAGAGAGAAACCTGGGCTGTGGTTTGGCCGGTTTGGCCTCTGTGCAGGAAGGGTTCGGGTTAGCACAGCAGACACCTCACAGGCCTGAGACTGCTCTCCTTAGAAAGGCCTGCTTGCCAGGTTGGCTGGCTGCTGGGGACTGGGATTTGGGGAGGGCTCCCACCCTCCCCTAAATGATAACAGCAGCTCAGTGTGCCTCAGCTGTTTGTGCGGACAGTGTGGCTGACGCTGAGCACCTGCCTTCCTTCTGCAAGTCTGGAGTTTTGGCCCATGCTCGGCAGAGGGTGCCTGTATGACCTGCCCCCAGTGAAAACGCTGGGCGCTGGGTCTCTCTAAGGACCCCCCCTGCTGCAAAGCACTTGCCGTGTGTTGTGTGTGTTGTGGCAGTTCGTGGCTGGAGGGAGTAAGTGTCTGTGTGTGACTCCACCTCCCCAGGGGAGGTCTCTTGGAAGCTCGCGCCTGGTTTCCTCCTGTCCTCTCCCGGGGCTGGGATGTGTTTGCCCGTTTGAGGAAAAGGAAGGAGGCCAATTAGACTAATACAGATTGAGCAAGAGAAAAAGGTAGATGAGGTTCCTGTGGATTGTACCGGTGCCTCATACTCACCAGGAAGGCTGTGCCAGCCTTGTCCTGTCCTCGAGCAGTGCAGTGTGTGCAAGTGCCCGTTTCCTCATATCCTCATCTACAGGCAGTGTCACCACACTTGTCCACCTTTACTGATTGATCTTATCATTTAAAAGCGATAGCTCATAGCCAAGGGTTCAAAGTATTTTCTTTGCCAGTATATATATATATTTTTTTTTTTCCTTTTTTTCTTTTTTCGTGTCCGGCAATGGATCGCAACCCTCAGTGTCGCTCCCGTACTGGACCAGGACGGCAACGGGATCGCAACCCTCGGTGTTGCGTCCGCACCTCGCTCAGCCAGTGAGCGGGAACCGGTCTGTATGTGGGATCTGAACCCTCGGTGGGAGCGCCGCTGCACTCCCAAGCAGCGCACTGTAGCAGTGCGCCACCGGCCGGTCCCGATAGCTCATAGTTTTAATTTGCATTTCTTTTATTATGAGTGAGACTGGGTAGCTTCATACATTTAAGAGCCATTTTAAAAATTTATTTATATATTTTTTTGTGTGTTGTTTCAATACATGCGTATACTGCATAGTGACTCACTTAGGGCATATACCATGGTTTTGTGTGGTGCCTGCCCCTGCCCCTTCCCTACCCCCCTGCCTGTGATAAGCATTATTCTTTTTTTTTTTTTTTTTTTTTAATATGACCGGTAAGGGGATCTTAACCCTTGGCTTGGTGTTGTCAGCACCACGCTCAACCGAGTGAGCCACAGGCCGGCCTCTGATAACCATTATTCTACTCTCTACTTCTGTGAGAACCATTTTTTTTTTAAGACACCATGTGTGAGTGAGATCATGTGGTATTTTTTTTTTCTTTGTGCTTGATTTACTTCACTTAACCTGTTGGTTTCCAGTTCAATCCGTGTTGTTGCAAATGACAGGATATCATTTCTTTTTATAGCTGAATAGTATTCCACTGTGTACACATACCACAATTTTTTTAATCCATTCATGCTTTGATAGACATTTAGGTTGATTCCATCTCTGGACTACGGTGAATAGTGTTGCATCTGGACTACTGTGAATAGTGTTGCGCTGAACATGGGAGTGCAGGTGTCTTTTTGATATGTTGATTTCATTTCCTTTGGATATATACCCAGTAGTGGGATAGCTGGGTTGCAAAGCAGATCTATTTTTAGTTCTCTGAGAAACCACCATCCTGTTTTCTACAGTGGTTGTATCAATTTAAATTCCCAGCAGAAGTGGGGATTTTCTGTCTTATTTTCTCTCTCGTTAAGAGCCATTCTAACCTGTGTGAGATGATACCTCATTGTGGTTTTAATTTGCATTTCCCTGATGATTAGTGATTTTGAGCATTTTTTCACGTGCTTGTTGGCCATTTGTATGTCTTCTTTTGAGAAACGTCTATTCAGGTTATTTGCCAATTTTTTGAATTGGAAGATTTGGGGCTTTTTGCTGTTGAGTTGTTTGAGTTCCTTTATACGTTCTGGATCTTGGCCCCTTGTGGTAGTTTGCAAACACTTTCTCCTATTCTGTAGGTTGTCTCTTCACTTTGTTCATTGTGTCCTTTGCTGTCTGTGGAAGCTTTTTAGTTTGACATAGTCCCATTTGTGTATTTTTGCTTTAGTTGCCTGTGCCTTTATGGTTTCATTTAAAAAAATGCTGCGCATTCCCATTTCGTGTAGCACTTCCCCTATGTTTTCCTGTAGTCGCACAGTTTTGGGTCTTAAATTTAGGTCTTTAATCCATATTGAATTGACTTGTGTGTGTGTGTGTGTGTGTGTGTGTGTGTGACTTTTGTGTGGTCTAGTTTCAGTCTTCTGCATGTGGATGTCCAGTTTTCCCAGCACCATTTATTGAAGAGGCTGCCCTTTCCCCACTGTATATTCCTGGCACTTTTGTCAAAAATCAGTTAGCTGTAAGCAGGTGGGTTTGTTTCTGGGCTCTCTATTCTGTTCCATATTTGTCTGTTTTTTGCCATTTTGGTTACTGTAGCTTGTACAGTATATTTTGAAGTCAGGAAGTGTGACCCCTCCAAGTTGGTTCTTTTTCTTCAAGACTGCTTTAGCCATACAGGGTCTTTCGTAGCTCCATACAAATTTTAAGAGCCATTTTTTGGTGAAAAATGATGGTTATGTCCTTTTGGTTTCTGGTCTTTTTCTTATTGGTTTATAGGAGTTCTTTATTAAGAAAATTAGCCCTTGGTCTATGATATAAGTTGTAAATGATTTTCTACCTTGTCATTTGTCTTTTGAGTTAGTTTATGATACTTTTTCCAGGCAAGATTTTTTAAAAATGTGGTCAAATTGATCAATATTTTTCTAGGGGGAAAAAAACTCCAACCTTTACTGGTTTAGTTTTGTATCCTTTGAAGTAGATTTTTGCCATGAATACCTCTATATGCTGAGTCCCATGAATCCTTCTCATGAAACTCTGAACCAGGGGTGGGGGTGGTCTTGGGGACCCGTGACATAGTCTTAAATTTCAATTCTGCATTCAGCAGTATCAACCTCAATTTTTAAGGAAATAATACCTGCCTTGCAGGGTCATTCTAAGATCAGAGGAACATTAGAGGCAATTAAAAAAATTACCTGGAGTAGTAGGTGCTAAAATCTTGTAGCAAAAGCTCCTCTCATCTGCCTTCCTGCTGCAGCAGCTGCCGTTCCTGGACACCCTCTGTGACCATGTGTTCTGCTGGGAGAATTAAGTGCTCCTCAAGGCATGGTCCCCACCAGCAGCGTCAACATAGCATCCCTGGGAAACTGCTAGAAATGCCAGTTCTCTACACCGGCACCTGCACTGGGAGCAGGAAATGCATGGAAAACTGGGCACAGGGGATGGGGATTAAGTAGCCCTCCAGAGGATTGTGATGCCCACCCAGTTGGACACCCACTGGCTCATCTGTCCCTCAGAGCATTTGACTGAATGTGGTCTTGGTCCTGACCCCAGGATGGAGCACAGGTGGAGGAATTGTTGCTGCTGTTATTTTTTTTATATAATTCATAACTAATGATCTTTGCGATAGGAAGAAGAAAGCAAATGTGTTCACACTGTTCACTGTCATTACGATGGTAAAGTTTGTTATGTGTTTATTACTACAATTAAAAAATTTTTTCAATGAGTAACCTAATAGTACCTAGTCCTAGGGTTGCTTTGTAAACCTGGATATCATTATAAAAATACGGTATTGCCTTAATTGGTTTTGAAAATTTTCATGACTTATGAAATGAATTTTAAGATGTGACGGCTACCTGCAGATTCTTTTTGTCCTTTAGGCAGTCTGATTTATCATTGCTACTGTGCTCTGCACAGGGCGCATGGAGGTGGGGTGCTGTGTGTGCTGGGCAGCAGGCGTCACCAGCACGGTGGCGGTGCACTTGTCCTGGAGGCTAGTGGAGTGCAGTCTTGCACCCTGGAACAACGGCTGCCGACAGCAGGAGGCTGACTGGTTGAAATCAGACGTGCCCCATCGGTGTGGCAGGTGCAGGCAGTGTGGAGGGAAGGATGCCAGGGAGCCTGGTGGGGCTGTGTCAGCCCTTGGCAGGAGCTGGGGCAGCGTGGAGGGCCCCCAGGCAATGGCGAGCGGGTTCTCACTGTCACCCGCAGCCCCCGGGGACTCTGCGGGTGACAGTCCCGCTGTGGTTGAGGACTTGGGGGTGTCATCTCCCCAGTGTACTAAACCCTGTGTGATGCTGCGGGACTTCGCGTCCAGTTCAGAACACCGCTTGGACGGGGGGATAGAGGACAGGCGCTGCTCCCACGTGCGCCGAGCAGTTTCCATTAGTGTCGTCGTCCCCTGTCTGCCGGGTGCACCTGTGCCTTCGTGCCTGCTGGGAGAGGCTGGTCGTGTTGGAACTATGGAGCAAAAA
>NW_007739426.1:21052-22238 GCF_000696425.1 Galeopterus variegatus | reverse complement strand
TGGACGGGGGGATAGAGGACAGGCGCTGCTTCCACGTGCGCCGAGCAGTTTCCATTAGTATCGTCGTCCCCTGTCTGCCGGATGCACCTGTGCCTTCGTGCCTGCTGGGAGAGGCTGGTCGTGTTGGAACTATGGAGCAAAAATCGGAAGAGTCGGCTTTATTAATTAACTTTTACCTGAAAGAATGAGCAGCTCAGCCATGCCTTTAAGCATATCAGGAGAATTTTTGAAGTTTTCCATGGCAGGCTTATTTCTCAATCCCATCAAGTTCTTTACAGCCTTCTCCTTTCCTCGTCTTTCTGAGAATCTCTACAGTAATAGGAGGGTACTTCCAAAAGTTCATGCAACAGCGGAGTTAAAAGGCAACATGAATCTCCCCATGAACTTTTGGAAGCTCTTCGTGTGTTCTCCGTGTTGAGCCCCTGCGAGCCCAAGTGCTTAGACACTGAAATGCGACTGAAATGCTTGTGTGGTTTCTGATGTGTGAAGACGCTGGATGTGGAACCCAGGACAGCAGGCTTCATTGTACCAAGCTTTTCTGGAATCTTGAAGCCTAATTCCCCGAAAGGGTTGACCTCTTGCGGGCTGGACAGAAGGGGACAACGGATCAGGAGGGAGCGTTGACTGTCCCCTGCAGGTCCTTGGGGCGTTTCCTGCAGGCTGGGGGAGCAGAGGGTGCAAGTGACTTCCAGGAAGCCCCCAGCACCCCACAAGCTGGGAGGGAGGCGGCCCTCGGAGGCAGGGAGTGGGCCCCAGTGACTGCTGCAGGCGGAGGGGCTTTGAAGTCTCCTTTGACCTTATACACACGTGCCGGCTCATATTCTTCTCCTGAAGTGTGTTTGTGTTTATACAATTATAACGACATCAGTTGCCATCTAATAAAATGTAAGGGGCATGTACCATATTTACCAGGCCCAGAGTGAAAAGAGGGAGGTAGCTGCCTTGGGAGCAAGAGGGAAGGGGTTACAAAAACCCCAGGCATCAAGATGAGTTATGTGTGTGCAGTAAAAACAGCTTTCTGGAGCTGTAATTCACATACCAAACAATTCACTCATTCAAAGTGCGCAGTTCCGTGGTGTTTGGTGTATTCACAGAGTTGTGCAGCCACCATCACAGTCCATTTTAGAACATTTTCCTCACCCAGAAAAGACACGCCCACCCCCCCACCCCCCCGGGCAGTCACAAC
>NW_007739426.1:16327-20052 GCF_000696425.1 Galeopterus variegatus | reverse complement strand
CCCCCGGGCAGTCACAACCGTCCCCCTCCCCCCCATCTACTTTCTGTCCTATGCATTTGTCTACCCAGGGAGCTCATACAGGTGGAGTCATATGGTGTTCATCCTTTCGTGTCTCACTTCTTTCACTTAGCATGTTTCGAGGGTCGCTCATGCTGTAGCATGTGTCAGACTTCATTCCTTTCCATTGCACAATACTGTTTCACTGTATGTGCAGACTGCATCTGTCTATCCATTCATCTGCTGATGGGCATTCGGGCTGTTTCCATCTA
Source organism: Galeopterus variegatus (assembly GCF_000696425.1). Lineage (NCBI taxonomy): Eukaryota > Metazoa > Chordata > Mammalia > Dermoptera > Cynocephalidae > Galeopterus > Galeopterus variegatus. The sequence continues at coordinate 19,783 of NW_007739426.1, read as the reverse complement.
CTTTCTGGCTGAATGAAAACTATTTTAATGTGATATTTGAAAAATTAAAATGAATGCAAAAAATTCCGGGAGAAACAAAGTAGTGATTTTAGGTAAAGACAGGATCAGTAAGCAGTACTTCAAACAGTTCATGGAAAAATCTTTCAATTCTAATTATGTTTCAATTTTATTTTTCCATGAATTGTTAAAAGTACCCTCATATTTCTGAATTTTCCTTTTGTCTCAGGACCCAGCATGGCTTGGCACTACACCTTTAACTGATCCTGTTGCTAATGTGTGATATTTGCTTGTTGTGTATTTTTTGCATTCATTTTGATTTTTTAAAATATTATATCACAATATTCCTTAATTTGATGGCTGACTTTTCTGGCATCTCCTTAAATTTCACGTGAGAGGTGAATGACCCTAGTACTGGCTGTGAATTCCCCAGGACGTGAGGACTAAGGTTCAAATGTGGACGTTGCAATGAGCTAACTTAGCTGCGCAAAGTAGCAGCTGGTGCCTTTACTGACGGTGCCTTTCAACCGTGCTGCAATTAAACTGGGGTCCACAAAAGTGATCGTCATACTGTTTTAGTGTCCTAGGAATGCTGTAACAAATTTCCACAAGCTGGGTGGCTTAAAACACTGGAAATGTATTCTCTCATAGTTCTGGAGGCCAGAAGTCCAAATCAAGGTGTGGCAGGGTTGATGGCTTATAGCTGCTCCAGGGGAGGGACCTTTCTGCCTCTTCCAGCTCCTGGGGGCTCCAGGCGTTCCTTGGCTTGTGGCTGCATCACTAGTCTCTGCCTCCGTCTTCACGTGGCTTCTCCTCTGTGACTCCAAATCTCTCCTTTTTCTTACAGACACTAGATTTAGGGCTCACCTCCAGTATGACCTCATTTTAACTTGATTACTTCTGCAAAGACAGTATTTCCACCCGAGGTTCCACTCACAGGTACCCAGGGTTAGGAGTCAAACATATCTTTACAGGGGACATAGTTCAATCAGCTGCAGTGACTGTGATCTTACCTTCCTGAACCAACTATGCTGAGTTGTTCACAGTTGATTGACATACAAGTTCCCCCAAATCTGTGCTGGAACATGTTTGGTTAATTATTCTAATGGTTACCACTTACTGAGAAGTGCTTTAATCCCTCACCGGGAGGGAAGTGAGTGTATTTGCTCAGGGTCGTGAGGATTGTGAGTGGTGGGGCTGAGGNGTAGCATGTGTCAGACTTCATTCCTTTCCATTGCACAATACTGTTTCACTGTATGTGCAGACTGCATCTGTCTATCCATTCATCTGCTGATGGGCATTCGGGCTGTTTCCATCTACTTTCTGGCTGAATGAAAACTATTTTAATGTGATATTTGAAAAATTAAAATGAATGCAAAAAATTCCGGGAGAAACAAAGTAGTGATTTTAGGTAAAGACAGGATCAGTAAGCAGTACTTCAAACAGTTCATGGAAAAATCTTTCAATTCTAATTATGTTTCAATTTTATTTTTCCATGAATTGTTAAAAGTACCCTCATATTTCTGAATTTTCCTTTTGTCTCAGGACCCAGCATGGCTTGGCACTACACCTTTAACTGATCCTGTTGCTAATGTGTGATATTTGCTTGTTGTGTATTTTTTGCATTCATTTTGATTTTTTAAAATATTATATCACAATATTCCTTAATTTGATGGCTGACTTTTCTGGCATCTCCTTAAATTTCACGTGAGAGGTGAATGACCCTAGTACTGGCTGTGAATTCCCCAGGACGTGAGGAGTAAGGTTCAAATGTGGACGTTGCAATGAGCTAACTTAGCTGCGCAAAGTAGCAGCTGGTGCCTTTACTGACGGTGCCTTTCAACCGTGCTGCAATTAAACCGGGGTCCACAAAAGTGATCGTCATACTGTTTTAGTGTCCTAGGAATGCTGTAACAAATTTCCACAAGCTGGGTGGCTTAAAACACTGGAAATGTATTCTCTCATAGTTCTGGAGGCCAGAAGTCCAAATCAAGGTGTGGCAGGGTTGATGGCTTATACCTGCTCCAGGGGAGGGACCTTTCTGCCTCTTCCAGCTCCTGGGGGCTCCAGGCGTTCCTTGGCTTGTGGCTGCATCACTAGTCTCTGCCTCCATCTTCACGTGGCTTCTCCTCTGTGACTCCAAATCTCTCCTTTTTCTTACAGACACTAGATTTAGGGCTCACCTTAATCCAGTATGACCTCATTTTAACTTGATTACTTCTGCAAAGACAGTATTTCCACCCAAGGTTCCACTCACAGGTACCCGGGGTTAGGAGTCAAACATATCTCTACAGGGGACATAGTTCAATCAGCTGCAGTGACTGTGATCTTACCTTCCTGAACCAACTATGCTGAGTTGTTCACAGTTGGTTGACATACAAGTTCCCCCAAATCTGTGCTGGAACATGTTTGGTTAATTATTCTAATGGTTACCACTTACTGAGAAGTGCTTTAATCCCTCCCCGGGAGGGAAGTGAGTGTATTTGCTCAGGGTCGTGAGGATTGTGAGTGGTGGGGCTGAGGGATGAGCCCACGTCTGCCCCAGTCCACACGCAGGGGAACTGGCCATGGTTTACAAGCCAGGTTCGTGGGAAATGCTAGTTTGCTTGAACTTTTGGAACGTGAACTGTATACTCGATGCTCTTTACGTTCCTGTAAGGCTGTACATCTGTTCCTTTATATTTATTTAAGAAAATTATTGGCGTTTAGAAAAATACACGATGATTATATTAGGGGTTTGCATATATTTTAAGCTTTACAAAACTGTGTCTTTAGGGTGCTTATTTATTTAAGTATGCTAAACTAGGCCACTCTTCTCATTTATACACCACCCACCAAAAGGGCCCTAAGGGGGCTTTCTACTGGTTTGGTCCTTTTATTTCTTCCATCAATTGCAGACTGATTCTTGGAAATAAGTGAATGTGCTGGATTGTTGCTTTCAGGTCTTAGTGATGGCTCTAGAATGTATTTTTTGATAACTTCTGGTCATGTTGATTTTGTTTCTACAATAGCTCATGACTCATTTTTAAAAAATTAATAGACTTTATTGTTTTAGAGTAGTTTTAGGTGTATGTAAGACATTTTTTCTCTTTAATGCGTTTATTGTCAATGAAGTTAGCCATCAACTTACTTACGTTTACAATATCATCTTGAAATAGATATTGTTTAGTTTTAAGTTTAATTTTATTTTGTCAGTATACAATGTGGTTGATTATTGTGGCCCATTACTGAAACGTCCCTCCCTCCTCCCGCTACCCCCTCCCTCTCAACAATGTCCTTTCTGTTCGCTTGTCGTATCAGCTTCAAGGAATTGTAATTGCTGTGTTTTCTTCCCTCCCCCCGCCCGGTTGTTTGTGTATTTATTTATTTATTTATTTTTAGCCCCCCAGAAATAAGAAAGAACATGTGATATATCTCTTTCTGTGCCTGACTCGTTTCACTTAATATAATTCTCTCTAG
>NW_007739426.1:14351-15327 GCF_000696425.1 Galeopterus variegatus | reverse complement strand
ATATCTTTCCATCTTCTTGTATCCTCTTTAATTTCTCTCAGCAGTGGTTTGTAGTTCTCATTATACAGATTTTTCACATCCTTGATTAACTCAATTCCTAAGTATTTAATTTTTTTGGTGGCTATTGTAAATGGGAAAGCTTTCTTATTTTCTCTTTCTGTATGTTCACTATTGGAGAATAGAAATGCTACTGATTTTTATGTGTTGATTTTGTATCCTGCTNCTGCCAAGTCCAATTGGTCTAGAGTGTTGTTTAGATCTTGTGCTTCTCTGCTGATTCTTTGTCTAGATGATCTGTCCAATATTGGTAGTGGGGTATTCAGGTCCCCTGCTATTATGGTATTAGTGTCTATTTCCTTCTTTAGGTCTAATAGAGTTTGTTTTATAAATCTGGCTGCTCCGACATTGGGTGTGTATTTATTTATGATTGTTATGACTTCTTGATGGATGAATCATTTTATTATTATGTAGTGGCCCTCATTATCTCTTGTTATGGTTTTTAGTTTAAAGTCTATTTTATCAGATATAAGGATAGCTACTCCAGCTCATTTTTCATATCTGTTTGCATGGTAAATCTTTTTCCGTCTTTTCACTCTTAGTCTATGTGAGTCTTTATTGGTGAGGTGGGTCTCTTGAAGGCAGAATATCATTGGGTCCTCTTTTTTTAATCTAGTCAGCCAGTCTGTGTCTTTTGATTGGGGAATTTAATCCTTTTACATTANGTTCCAACTCTTACCTATTGTAAAGAGTGCTGTGATGAACATTGGGGAACAGGTATACCTTTGACCTGATGCTTTCCATTGCTCTGGGTATATTCCCAACAGTGGGATAGCTGGGTCACATGGCAGATCTATCTGCAATTGTTTGAGGAACCTCCAAACCATTTTCCATAGGGGTTGCACCATTTTGCAGTCCCACCAGCTTTGTAAGTTTGTTTCTTATTCTCGGTAAGCTCGCCAACGATTTTCGTACCTAA
>NW_007739426.1:13877-14341 GCF_000696425.1 Galeopterus variegatus | reverse complement strand
TAGCCATCCGAACTAGGGTGAGATGGTATCTCAGTGTGGTTTTGATTTGCATTTCCCGGATGCTGAGTGATGTTGAGCATTTTTTCATGTGTCTGTTGGCCATTACTATATCTTCCTTTGAGAAATGCCTGCTTAGCTCTTTTGCCCATTTTTTAATTGGGTTACTTGTTCTTTTGTTGTAAAGTTGTTTCAGTTCCTTGTATATTCTGGATATTAATCTTTTGTCAGATGTATATTTTGCAAATATTTTCTCCCACTCTGTTGGCTGTCTTTTAACTCTGTTAATTGTTTCTTTTCCTGTGCAGAAGCATTTTAGTTTGATATAATCCCATTTGTTTATTTTTCCTTTGGTTGCCGGTGCTTTTGGGGTCGTATTCATGAAGTCTGTGCCCGGTCCTACTTCTTCAAGTGTTTTTACTATGTTTTCTTTGAGAAGCTTTATTGTTTCAGGTTGTATATTTAAT
>NW_007739426.1:11638-12988 GCF_000696425.1 Galeopterus variegatus | reverse complement strand
TCTTCTCTGATTGCTCTGGCTAGTACTTCCAACACTATGTTGAATAGGAGTGGTGAGAGTGGGCATCCTTGTCTAGTTCCTGTTCTTAAAGGAAAAGCTTTCAGCTTTTCGCCATTCAGGATGATATTGGCAGTGGGTTTATCATATATGGCTTTAATTGTGTTGAGATATTTTCCATCTATACCTAACTTATAGAGAGTCTTTATCATGAATGAGTGTTGAATTTTATCAAATGCCTTTTCAGCATCTATAGAGATGGTCATATGGTCCTCGTGTTTGATTTTATTGATATAGTATGTCACATTTATTGATTTGCATATGTTGAACCAACCTCACATACCTGGGATGAATACTACTTGATCACGGTGTATAGTTTTGCTTATGTGTTGCTGTATTCTGTTACCTAGTATTTTATTGAGGAGTTTTGTATCTATATTCATCAAGGATATTGGCCTGTAGTATTCTTTTTTAGTTGTATCTTTACCTGGTTTTGGTATCAGGGTGATGTTTGCTTCATAGAATGAGTGGTAGAATTGCCTCTGTTTCAATCTTTTGGAGCGGTTTGTAGAGAATTGGTGTCAATTACTCTTTGAATGTTTGGTAAAATTCTGCTGTGAATGCATCTGGTCCTGGGCTTTTCTTGTTTGGGAACCTTCTGATAACAGCTTCAATCTCTTTTATTGTTATTGATCTATTTGGATTTTCTACATCTTCTTGGCTCAGTTGTGGTAGTTTGTGTGTGTCCAGAAATTTATCCATTTCCTCCAGTTTTTCAAATTTGTTGGCGTATAGTTTTTTATAGTATTCTTGAATGATTCCTTGTATTTCAGATGTATTGGTTGTAATATCACCTTTTTCATTTCTAATTTCTGTTATTTGGATCTTCTCTCTTCTTTTTTTAGTTAGCCGTGATAATGGTTTGTCAATTTTATTTATCTTTTCAAAAAACCAACTTTTTCATTCATCGATCTTTTGTATCATTTTTTGGGGTTTCAATTTCATTAAGTTCTGCTCTTAATGATTTCTTTCTGTCTGCTAACTTTGGGTTTGGATTGTTCTTGTTTTTCTAGTTCTTTAAGGTGAAGTATTAGGTTGTTCACTTGCCATCTTTCCATTCTTCTGAAGTAAGCATTTAATGTGATAAATTTCCCCCTTAGTACTGCTTTTGCAGTATCCCACAGGTTTTGGAATGATGTATTGTTTTTTTCATTAGTTTCAATAAGTTTTTTGATTTCCTGTTTGATTTCTTCCTGGACCCATATGTCATTAAGTAGAATGCTGTTTAATTTCCATGTGTTTGTATAGTTTCCAGAATTTCAATTTTATTTTCTGGAAGATCATCTCTTCTAA
>NW_007739426.1:3915-10516 GCF_000696425.1 Galeopterus variegatus | reverse complement strand
ATGTTAGTCTGATTGGGGCTCCCTTATAGGTGATTTGACACTTCTCTCTTGCAGCTTTTTAAATTCTCTCTTTGTCTTTGAGTTTTGCCAGTTTGACTATAACATGTCTTGGGAGAAGACCTTTTTGAGTCGAATATGTTTGAGAATCTTTGATCTTTCTGAATCTGAAGATCTGTTTCTTTTCCTATACCTGCTAAGTTTTCTGCCACTATTTTGTTGAATATGTTTTCAATGCAATCTCCTTTTTCCTCCCCTTCTGGAATATCCATGACTCTGATATTTGAGCACTTAAGGTTGTCTGATATCTCTCTTAGATTTTCTTCAATGTTTTTAATTCTTTTTTTCTTTTTCTTTTTTTTGTCTGCCTGTGTTATTTCAGACAGCCCATCTTCAAGGTCAAAAGTTCTCTCTTCTGCTTCTACAAGCCTACTGGTTAAACTCTGTGTTGTGTTTTTTATTTTGTTGAATGAATTCTTCAGCTTGGGAAGCTCTGCTACATTCTTTTTCAGGGCATTGATTTCCTTGTATATTTCTTCTTTCAGGTCTTGTATACTTTTCTTCATTTCATTGTGTTTTCTAGCTGAGTTTTCTTGTATCTCATTTAGTTTCCTTATGAATTTCCTATTTCATTTTAGTTTCCTTAGAATTATCACTCAAAATTCCTTGTCAGACATTTCAAGGGCTTCTTGTATAGGATCTAGAACCTTCAGAATTATTACCCTTTGGTGGTGTACTTTCTTGATTTTTCATATTTCTGGAATCTTTCCTTTGATGTTTAGTCATTGTGGCAGGGGATTTCATGGTCCAGTGGTTTGACACTATTGTCTGGCTAGGATCCTGCTGGTGCTGCCAGTTTGTTATGGCTGCATCAGTGTCTGCTCAGTTGCCCACTAGTGCCTCGGATGCGTGGTCGCCTCGAGTCTTGGGTGGCTCTCTGGTCAGCGTGCACTTTGGTCTCCATGGATCTTGGGCTTCTCCAGCTGGGCACCTCTCTGATCGGCGTGCACTCGGCCGGGCTGGGCCAAATCCTGGCCGTGAGCGTGTTAGGATCTGCCCAGCTTTGTGGAGTTTCCAAGGTAGGGCCACAAAATAGATATTCTAAGAGAACTTTTGTTTATAGCCAGGATAATGATTACACAAAACCCAGTGTTGATTAGGAATGTCTTTTGGCTTATTACACGTTGTTGCATGGACCAAGCCTTCCAGTTGGAACTGGCTTTCTTGCTGCAAGCTGCCTGAGCACCTGCTCACACACAAATCCCTCGATATTTGTAAAAGTTGTGCCTGCTCTTGGTTAACTTTTAATCCGTGATTTGAGCTCAGGAGTTCTTTTAGGAAATGGAACATTTCTTCTTGGGAGTTTTCCTTCTGAAGAGGATACTGAAAGAAAGTGAGCCAAAATGCCTGGTACTGATCAAGCTTTATTAAAGGAAGAAAATCTGCTATCTGCGCTCAAAATGGAGGGCAGCACCAGGCCTGGGGTGGGAGAGCTTATATAGACTTCAGGGAAGGCTGACGTAATCAGGGAGGGGTTTGGTGCCGGAGTGGAAGATAAGGCTGGTGGATGCAACCAGGTGGAATTTTGCACCCATGCAGAAGTAGAGGTGTTTCTATTTCTCAGAAACCACAAGGTTTCTCATAAGGGAATGGCTGGTGGCTATTTTGTGCTTATTGTGTGTAAAATGGCGCTGGTCACGTCCAAGATCAATCAGATACAAGTAGAACTAAACATTAAGTTATACACTGAGACATATGTTCATTTTTGTATCCATAACATTTAGGAACCATGACATAATATTAGCATAAGCTTAGAGTATCTCCTCCAAGATATTTATTAATTACAAAAGGGACAAAAGTGCTGACTTCTCGTGAAGAAACCCAGGAGATATCACGTTGGCCAAGTGATCAAGGTTAGTGTCATTGGTAAGAAGGCATGACATCGTGTGATGTTCTGGGAAGGACTCAGCATCATTTCTATGGTTCCTGCCAAAAAGGCATAACCTGAATATAATCATGGGGAAAATCAGGCAAACCTAACCACAAGGCATTCTGCCAAGTAACTTGCATACTTGTTGAGAGCACCATGAATCACAAGGAAAAAATGGGAAGAGTCACAGATCAAAGGAGATTGAGGAGACATGATGTGATGACTGTGTGGAGTGTGGGATCCTGGGAGAGAAAAAGGACGTGAAGGAGAAACCTGTACAGTTTGAGTACGGTCTGTAGTTTACCTAATTGTCCTGGATTGAGTTCCTCGTTTTGCTAATTGCTATGTTTGCATAAGATGTTGACGTCAGCAGAAGCCGGGTGGTGGTTGTCTGGAAACTTTGGGCTCTCTTTGCAACTTTTTGTAAGACTTAAAATTATTTTAAAATAAAAAGGTCTTTTAAATGGAATCAATTCATATGACTTTGTGTGATTTATAACTTTGTGGTGGGCATCAACATAACTTTTTGCAGCTTCGTTTCTTTGTAAAGAACTTGGATCAAAATGAATTTCTGTAGTGAAGACCATATTTCCTTGAGGACTAGTTTGGCATTTGAGTTCTGAACATTTGAAAGTAAGTGTTTCAGGAAATTATCATTTTGTGATGCTCCTCCTTTTAAAAGGAAGCCCACATGTGTTCAAAATGCAGCATTTTCTAAATGCATTTGTTGTTTGTTTTTTGCTTTTGCATGAGTAGAGCTATTGAGGGTATTCCGGAGCTAGGTCACTGCTGTGTACCATTCCATTTGATCTTTAAACTTGCCCTCCATCTCCCTGGAGGGTGGGGGCTGCTTTTCATTCTTCATAAGTCTGGAAAGAAACCGCTGAGGAGATGGAACTGTTTGCATCTTGATTGTCTTGTCCCACAGGGCAGGGAACAGGTGCTCCAGGGGTGCAGGACTACCCCCGAATCATGATGGGGTGTGGGTGTTATGAGGAGGGGAGTAATGGAGAAGTCGTGACCCATCATCAGTGTACCAGGGACGACCCAGGACAGACCCCGGAGCCAGGAGGGAGGGCCAGTGTTGGGCTGGGCCACCCCAGCCTCTACTGCTAGGGGCAGTTCTTGCTTATTCCTTGTGACCTGGAGCAAAAGATCCAAGTGTTAAGCCTCACTTTTGTGCTCTGTCTGAGGGTCAAAATGTTTTACCCTTTGTGTGAGGATGAAGCACAATTCTCCATGGAAAGCACGTAGCATGGGGTCTGGAGCTTCAGCAGACAGTGTGCCAGCTGGGTGACGTTGTCTTCCATCCTCATTTTATAAAGCAGAAGGGATCGTTCAGTTGCACAGCCTGCTGTTCTGTCCACCTTTCTTTTCTCAGATGCAATGCTGTATATCCTTGTCCAGATTATTTATGTGGTCTCCTATGTTTATTTTCACACTGTTGATATGTTTAAATGTATTTGAAGTCCTTGTTATTCTGAAATGTATTTATTTGTGGAAGGATGGTTTATGACTGCTTTATGCTGGTTATTGCAATTCAGGGTGTGTGTGTGTGTGTGTGTGTGTGTGTGATCAGCCAGTCATCAGACATCTCATGGAGAAGAGCAGAGCCCTGCTCCTTGCCTGGGGCCATCTACTTGGGCAGAGGAAGGGCTGCTCGTGGAGCACAGGCGGGGGCAGCTGAGCCAGTGCATGTGTCATGAAGAGGAGATTGCTGGAGTCCAGAGGAGGAAGGCATCTTGGGCTAAGAGGGCTGTGTGCACTCATGGGGCACATGTAGAAAATGGTCCTCAGTGCAGCTGGGACAGAGGAAAGTACCCAGGGGACAGGAGGTAAGAGCTGGCATGGACATGGGCTGGGAGCTAGCCTGCTCATTTATTAATGAATAAAACAAAGCCATCTGGTCACCGGAAGTACAGCCTTGATTTTATTTTTGTAATGTACACTATTTTGAATCCAGATATAAACTCAATGTTCCATGAGACAAATGCATTCGTCGCTCAATCCCTTAAACAATTTAAATTTTCTTATCTGTCGCTGTTATTTTTTTCTTAAGGTTGGCTCCTGTTCCTGCCTTCTAGTTCTGCTTTTTACTTAATGATTTTCGACTTCTTGATGTTTATTATTGCTGACTGCTCTGTATCCTCATCTTTCACTTATTTCCATTTCTCCACTCCGTTCACTGCGTGAGTTGTTGGCCTTTTCCCCCAGCACTTACTAAATGGCGTTTTAAAGAAGCAGCGTCATGGCACATCTGGTAGTGTAGCTGGGGCTTTTCACACTTGAGGCTTTACACCTATTGCGGCTGTTGGTAGTTTCGAAAATCTTAGCCTCTGGGTTATTATTTTTATAGCAGGTTAAAGAGATTACCAAATTATCACTAAAACTATCGTGTCTGATCACATATTCCATTCTTTTTTTTACTGTGGTAACATATGCAACATAATTCATTTGAAAGTGTACAACTGAGGGGAATTAAATGCATTCACAATGTTGTATGACCATCACCACTACTATACCTAAAACTTTTTTATCATCCCCCAAAAAAACTCGGTCATCCTTAATCAGTAACCCACCCTTCCACCATCCCCTGTTCATCCTCAGTTCCTGGTAACCTTTATTCTGCTTTCTATCTCTACTTGCCTGTCCTAGGTACCTCATGTAAGTGGAGTCATACAACATTTGCCGTTCCGTGCCTGGCATATTTCCCTAAGCATAATGTTTTCAAGGTCCATCCATGTTGTGGCTTATGCCAAAATCTCATCTCTTTTTATGGCTGGATAATACTCCATTGTGTGGTCACATAGTGGTGTAAAGTAGGCTGCCTGAATTGGGGCGTGGGAGGCCACATGCTCACCAGTTTATCTATTTTACATGTTGTACCATGTGCCTCATGGAAAAGATGTTTACTTTGTGCATTTTAAGGCACGTTGCTTGTTTTCACATCTGACTGTGAAGAAATGGTCATGGGGACTGGGTCCTTTGTCTCTTTGTTGCTGTGGTAATGGAATTGCTCCCATGTGGCTGAGTCAAACTAAGTAAAATAATCCATCCATCCATCATCCATCCATCCATGCATCCATCCATCATCCATCCATCCATGCATCCATCCATCATCCATCTGTCCATTCATCCATCCATCCACCCATCTGTCCATCCATCCATCCATCCATCATCCATCTATCTGTCCATTCAGCCATCATCCATCCATCATCTGTCTATCATCCATCATCCATCTGTCCATCCATCGATCATTCATTCATCCATCATCTGTTTGTCCATCCATCCATCATCCATCTGCTTCTCCATCCATCCATCCTACACCCATCCATCCACCCATCTGTCCGTCTGTCCAGACGTCCATCATCCATCTGTCCTTCTGTCTGTCCATCTGTCCACCTGTCTGTCCATTCATCCATCCATCTGTCCATCCAGCTGTTTTTGCAGCCACCATTTACTGAGATTGTCTTATGAGTCAGGTACTGTGGTCAGTAATGGCCATAAACTAATTAAAGTAACAGATTGGTACAGGGATCGGTATCTTCGTGTGGGTTTGTCTCTTCATGATATACTTACTTCAACTGAAGGGGATTCACATCTTCTTCCCTGTATCTACTTTTTGTCTTTCCTTCCTCGAGGAATTTTTAGGTAAAAGTGGTTTCATATTTCTCTGTATATGTTATCAAGTGCCTTTTTAAACCCATGTTTCCCATTTCATTTTTGAAATGAGACTAGTCACAGCTGTGAAAAAGATCAATTTAAGGTGATTCATTGCCTCCATTTGTAACTCACATCTAGGGATTTTTCTCGTTCTCTGGTTTCCCTTCTCATAATTGGAATGAAATCAACATAAATCCTCCTTAACGGAAAAAATAATTGCATGTGGGCATCTTTTTGATTTCTGGGAGTCCATAGCTTCATTCTGGTATTTACAGATCAGTTAGAAAATGAGGGCACATTTAGCATGAAGGTCAAGAAGAACCGAGCTGTGACTTTCTGTGCTCTCTATTGTAGAGAAATTGGGCATATTTTCACACTTTAAATGGAGAATAAATAGAAAACATGATGACCAACAAAGGTTCAACTATTGACCAAATGAGAGCAAATCCTTTTTCCTGTCTCGAAGGAGTCCTAACCCACACCAGCTCTAAACCCGAGCACAGCTCTGTGAGGCATATAGGTCTCTTATGAGGAAGGGAGTGTACACGCATAGTTTAGCCTTGTTCCCTGCCCCCAAGTGCATTGACACCCTCTCAAACATCAGGGAGTGTATCCAGGTATATGCTGCTTATGAAATACCTGATGTGACAGAAGGATGGATAAAAGGGGGGCTGGATGATAGTGTTCACCTGGCTGACAGAGCCTCCATGTTGAGGAACACCAGTTGACGTTCATTTAGCAGAGTGGAGTCTCCTGTTACCGCCTGCACCACCAGCCTGGACCTGCCTCTGATTGCTAAGGGGTGAGGTCTAAGGCCAGGTGGGGACCCCAGGAAAAGCATGACCTTGGGTCTGGCCTGCTGTGGGTCCTGGGTGCCCTGGGGGTGGGGGCCTCCCCCCACATCTTTTCTTTCTCCTCTACCCAATGCCCTTTCACCTTTCCTTTCCTTCCACCTCCCTCCCTCTACCCCTTTATTTTTGTGCACCCCCCACCCCCCACACTCAGGCTCTC
>NW_007739426.1:1486-3393 GCF_000696425.1 Galeopterus variegatus | reverse complement strand
TGACTTCTCCCCCCTGGGCGACAGAGACACAGAGGATGACTCAAAGCCCATTTCCTCTGAGCAGTGAGAAGCCCTGAAGGGGTTAATTTCCAGGAACCCTCAAGAGAGAGGCATTCTTCCTTGGAAAATTAACACCAAACTGGGTTTTTTTTCTCAGTATTTATTCTCCAGGCCAGAAAGTTACAGAAAAAGAACATAGGTGGAGTTATGGCTAAGTATAGTTTAACAAAAGAGGCTGGTAACATCAGTGAAATAACAACATGACATTCCATAATGCAGTTTGCAAAAGGTTAAGTAGGTCCACCAAAAAAAGTTTGTTCTTAGCAAACACTTTCTTTCCCCTTTCTTTGCGTATTTACATAACAATCAAGCAACTTTCTTAACATATCAATCAGTAGGTTAAATGCACCAAGGATGCCTGTCCTTGAGCCAGCAATTTTGCTGTTACAATTCTTTATCTACAACAGAGACTTTAGCCTAGGGAAATTTTCCTGTCTTTTGCAAGCTTAACATTTCTATGTGTAATTTTAAAAAGTTAAAAACCTGAAACTACAGGGCTTTGGAGGCTAGGCCCTGTGAAATACATTTGCTTTATAAATGTTAATGCTCTCTACGCTCTGCCTGGAACCCGTTGCCCTCCTTGTGCCCACCCTCCCATCACCCTCAGTCCCCACCTTGGCTGAGTCCTGGGAGCTTCCCACCAGCCCTTGCAGCCCATCTTGGTGATGCCCGATGGAGCTAAAATTCCACACAACTCAGTTACTGGCCTGGGATCAACACAGGAAGTGGTTTTAAAAGGGGATGCGGGGCCGGCCCAGTGGTGCACTGGAGAGTGCGCCGCTTGGGAGCGTGGCGGTGCTCCCGCCGAGGGTTCGGATCCCATGTGGAGACCGGTTCCCGCTCACTGGCTGAGTGAGGTGCAGGCGCAACATCGAGGGTTGCGATCCCGTTACCGGTCAGTAAAAAAGACAAAAAGGAAAAAAAAATAAAAACGGGGGGCGGGGATGCGGAGAGATGCTGTGGCACATGGTTATTTGAAGAAATAAATGCATCTCCTAAGGTGTAGTTTTCAAAAAGGTGGTCTTATTGTACGTTGCACATAGAGAGCCCCTAATGAACCGGAGTGAATTAAAATTTTTTGTAAAAAATGGCATTCTCCCAGCATGAACTTGTTTGAGATTCCTTAGAAAACACTCTAAACAATTTTTTACATTGGTGCATAACATTGTAATAACTTTCTCAGTTCTAGGTCTCTTTATATTAAAAGGAAAATAATTGTGTGCAGGCATTTTTTAGGTGGAGAAAAATATGTCTTAATTCTCTAGAAGGAATTTCTAGAAGGATTAAATAGGAAGAAATTTGATAGGATTGGTATGAATAGTACTTGGCCTTGGGAAAATTTCTCTGTGGAGCTTTTCCAAATTGACATTGCTCTCCCTCATCTTGGTTTCATGCTCTTTTTAAAATAAGAACTGTGATTTATAGGAACTTATCCCCTGGCCACCTTTGTTGGCATCTTCGTTGCCCAGGCAGGATGAGAATCACTTTGGAAACCAGCATCTTGAGAATTCACGAGAGATAGGTTTTAGCCACAAGAGAGCCTTGCATTGTCTTCTAGCAAAAAAGTCTTTCACCGAATATTTTACAGAACATAGGAGGGAGATAAATTGAGTTGCTGTTTTAAATGGTTTTTAATTTCCCCTCGTCCTGATTTAGAAAAGAAAAGATCTCTGCTTAGGATCATTAGGCAGTAGTACCTTGAATGGGTTTACTTTGTTTTTCCATCTTGAATTACTAGTATGTCCCCATATCCTTCCCGGCTTCTCCCCCTCCGCATCGCTTCAAATGCCACAGTTTGCATGTGTCTCTGTAGTGTCATACTCTCTCATGTAGCAGCCTTTGAGGTT
>NW_007739426.1:0-940 GCF_000696425.1 Galeopterus variegatus | reverse complement strand
AATAATATCAAGAACGTCGAAGGCGTCCCAGCTTTTGATTTGATGATGTATCTGTGTTGAGCGAAAACAAGACAGAATGGCAGATGAACACCTTCCCTCTGCTCTCACTTGAGACACTGTCCCTTCTCACCTTTGTGTCGGCTTTTTTCTTTTGATGGGTGATAGCAATTACGTCTCAGAACCCCCCCGCAGAGTAAACATCCCGCTGGCAGTGTGGTGCAATGGTGAGGGGCGTCTGCTAATGCTCAGGAGGACAGGTTTGCGGCTGGCAGGGTGGTCTCCAGAACGCTGCCAGGTGGACTCTTCCCTCTGCCCTTGGAGGGCTTTGGTGATTCTTGGCCCCTATTTGATAGATGAAGCAGATGCTGTCAAAGACGTGGCTCGCCCAGGGCCATGTGCAGCTGGGAAATGGTCCAGGAACTCAAAGAGTGAAGATTTTCTAGCCAATAATCAGGCTAAATCACAGTATTGCCTGTTGACTCCTGGTGGCTAACTACCTGCTGATGAGAGGCAACTAATTATTGTGTGGTTGAAATGTAAGTACGTCCTTGCACAAATGCGGGTTTTGTCTCGGGTTTTTCAGTTTAGAAGATTCACATACTAAATGCTTCCCTTCTCAGAGTCGCTGCTGTGGTGGCTCCTGAAGGCATGGTGGGCTTCTTCCTTTCTTGTCTTGCTGGCTTTTAGTTTTAGGAAGATGGGGATGGAGATGAAAGGGAATCCTTAACCATGACTTGAATCCTCAGGGTGTGTCCAGAATGAAAATCCCTCCTTGCAAGTGGCACAGCTTGTAAATTGAAGTTATTTTTCTTCTTAAGTGGACCAGTATCCTGGCTTGGTTTGTCACCAGTGTGAGTTCAACAAGGTGCCAGATTTCCTAGCTGAGATTTTGGCAACAACATTGTACACATCCAAATGTGGGGAATAAAATTGAGCATCG